>NW_026057583.1:5633153-5635928 GCF_023721935.1 Panthera uncia
GGGGGGGGGGGCACGCATATCCCACCGGCCTCCCCTCCGGGCGCCCTGCCTGCCTGTGGCTCCTGCAAGGCTCTAAGAGTGAACCTGCTGATAATGAACGGACACTTCAAATAAGGTCTGATCAGGGTGAGCCAGGCGGGCGGCTTGGGTTTCCCCAAGCTCCTCGCTGCGGGAGTTTTTAAATCACCTGCCTTTGGCATCTTTTCTCCGGGAGGTACAAGCCCCTTCTGTGGAGGAGACAAGGGGACTCCAAGGCCGAAGATGCGAGTCAAGTTTGTGCGGTGCCTTCCACCTGCTCAGGGACTCACAGTTGGTGCCAGCACTGCCTCGGGTCTCTGGTCCGAACACGGTCTGTGACAAAGAGAGGCGTAATCCGAGAGAATACCGTGTCAGGGAAGGAGTCTGGTGATACCTAGAGATCTGGAGACTCTCTGGCCCCTTGAGTTCAGGTGATTTCAGACCCAAGCAAAATACAGGTCTATTTCTCCAAAAAAAAAAAAAAAATGAGGACGGGGGTGCCGTGTGCAGCAATTGGGACGGGGGCTGTGCCAGGCCCCTGTTCCCTTCTCCAGGTCGTCCTTTCTCGTTCTTCCTAGGGTTTCTCTGTGAAGGGCCACCACAGAGGTTCCGGGAGGAAAAATGAGCCCAAATCTGCTTTTTTCTCCACCAGTTCAGCCGAGGCAGGCTGGACGTTTATTTAATTTCTTTCTTCTCAAAAACCGTTTTGGAAACCAACGTCTTAAATTTAAAAAGGCGTAAAATGAACATGCAAATTATAGCTCTCTGACCCTAAAATCCCTGGATTGCAGCCAGGTGTTTGCTAGGGGATGTTCACGGTCACAAAGAACTCAGCCGGTGGTGCCCCCCCCCCCCCCCCCTCTTGATTTCCCTAAGACGGTCCCAGACTCCCCCCACCCCCGCAGGCCTTCACAAGCACTCCCCCCACTTCCTGTTTGGCTACTAAGCCCTCCTCAGGAGAGACCCAGGTGCACAGGTGCACAGGTTAGCCCTCAGCCAGGCGCTGTCCCCCACGACGCTCTGGGAAGAGACACCCCCTTTACTTTTCTGGGTGCACAGCGGGTAGCCCTGTGCCCACCGCATCCCACCCACCTGGGGGAGTCCTCACCGGCAGACTCACTCCTCTGCACCACCCCCAGGGCCAGAATGCTACCAGACCACCCCCACCGTTCGTCCACGGACCCAAAGCATAAAGGCTGGGGAGAAATGAGGAATGCATGCCTTCGTCGCCCAGGATAAGCAAGGCTTTTAATTTCGTTTGTTTATTTTTTGGTGTGGGGAACAGGAGGAGACAAGGGGATGAGACGGGGGCGGGGCAGGGCACCTGACATGGAGACAGCAATGGAATCAGCACCCAGAGACCATCCGGCTTTCAGCCGCCACCCCCATTCCCGTGCGTCCCTCCCAGATCCCCACGTGTCACCCACAACACCGTTCAGACCCAGGTGAGGCCCCAGGATGGAATGGGCGGGGCAGCACTGAATTTGGGATCTGGAGACGGGAGTGTGGACGTCTGCTCGGTGATACAAGCCAGCCGTGTGGACACAGACAAAACCCTGCAACACGCGGAATGTTGCTTTTGCTTCGGTTTAATGTCTGGGCTGAAGAACATGGAACGGAATTCGAGCTTGGTTATGAACCCCAATAAATCCGTGGGGATCCATGCGACCCAGTCTCAGCGCAGTAGGGAAACATAGTCCAGCAGCCGAAAGAAATCTATCCTTAATCCAGTAGTTTATCTGAATTTCTCAAGGACAGCGTCTTCCTCTCTCGTCATTCCTCACCTCAGTTATTTCAGAGCTTTTCTCTCTCCAGGACCCTCCGTATCTCTCCCACACCCTCCATATCTCTCCCAGGCCCCCATATCTCTCCAGGACACCCATATCTCTCCCAGACCTTCCATATCTCTCTCAGACCCCCATATCTCTCCCACACCCTCCATATCTCTCCAGGACCCCATATCTCTCCCAGACCTTCCATAGCTCTCTCAGACCCCCATATTTCTCCCACACCCTCCATATCTCTCCCAGGCCCCCATATCTCTCCAGGACACCCATATCTCTCCCACACCCTCCATATCTCTCCAGGACCCCATATCTCTCCAGGACACCCATATCTCTCCCAGACCTTCCATCTCTCTCAGACCCCATAGCTCTCCTGGACCCTCCATATCTCTCCCAGATCCCCACATCCCTCCCAGACCCCCACATCCCTCCTGGACCCCCATATCTCCCGTAGGAAACATTGTTTCTGTTTCTGTTTCTGCCCCTTCCCCCGCTGCTTTATAAGATCTCCATATTCGCCGTCCTCCCTCTAGAGGGGAAGGGCGAACCGGTCAGAATCAGGCTTCCCTTTTGTGACAGAGGTAGGGAGAAGCCTGTGAACACTCATGCAAGAGCACCTTAGGGTCCATCATAACTAGGTCTCCTCTGGGCACATTTTAAAAGGCCCTCCTGAGTATTAGGAAAGGTGCTGGTTGTGGCAGCAGCAGACAAGCCTCTTGTCTCCAGCTCCCCCCCCCCCCCCACCGTCCTGGTTCACTTGACACGGCTTGGACCCTCTGCTGAGCTCAGTCTCACCTCCTAGAATTGGGTAGGATCCTTTGGGGGGGTCATTGTGAAGCCTGAGTAGATGCAAAGTGTAAGTCTCATAATTGGCAGGTGTTTGTGGCTTTTAAGGTGACACAAGAGAGAAGGAAAGAAGAAGAGAGAAAGAAAGAAAGAAAGAAAGAAAGAAAGAAAGAAAGAAAGAAAGAAA
>NW_026057583.1:5635938-5641883 GCF_023721935.1 Panthera uncia
AAAGAAAGAAAGAAAGAAAGAAAGAAAGAAAGAAAGAAAGAAAGAAAAGTGAGGAAGGAAGGGGAAGGGAAGGAAAGAAGGAGAGAGGGAGGAGGAGGAAGGAGGGAGAGGGGAAAGGATGGGAAGGGAGGAGGGGAAGGGGAGGGACGAGGGGAGGGGAGAGGGAGGAGGGCAGACGGCCATCTTGGGCATCTAGGCAAACGCCTGAGTGCACGGATGAGCGGGGAGTTGAGGCCCACGAAAGCTGTCCCCCACCCCACCCCCGGGCTGCAAGTCCCAGCTGCAGTCTCCTTCTTGGAGGAGGTGTGGCTCTGCTGGCTTGACAAAATGGCGGCACCAGGAGCCCACAAGGCCATGCCGCTGGCCTGGTGCTGTCTCTGACCCTGAGCCATCCAGGAACCCCGTATCTTGGTCCCACGTACCCCAGGCTTGTCATCTGCCAGCACAGCACTTACGGCCCGGCCCTGACCCTGGGGCTCCCTGGATCCCATCCTCCTAAACTCGCCTGTCCTGGGTCACATCTGAGGACTCCCAAAAACGCACATGGCACAGAAATGAATGTGCGGGGTCATTTCAGACCCTGGTTTCCGAGCTGCAGGAGGGGAGCGGCCTCTCCCGTCTACGGCCCAAGGAAAGCCTTTGCGACACACCGTCCCTTCCCAGGCCGATCTCACCAGGGGCAGGGCTTTGGGGCACAGAAACAGGCTTCTGAGACAACGTGGGGTTGGTGGGGTGCAGAGTCACCGTGCGTCCCTAACCACGTGGCTGTGGGCTGCGCGGGGGGAGGCTGTCGTAGCAGATTCCGACCACGAAAACGAGGCCGGGAGGAGCTGTAAACCGGATCTGAAACCAGACCTGAGCTCTTGTGAATCCTGGCTCGGTGTCCGCAGGGGGCCGCTGCCCAAACCTCCGGGAATGCTGTGTGTCGGGGGAGGGGGTGCTCAGAGCCCCGCCCTGCTGCCTGGGAGCCTCCCCGGATGAGGCTGGAGACCAGGGGCCTCTTCAGACCGAGGTGAGCCCGGCAGCCCCGTGGTCGTCTCCGGAAGGCTGGGTCCCAGGCTGGACGCGTCCCGGTTGTATTTGGACCTCGGATGCCACGCCTCTGCTTTGCACGTGGCCCCTTCCAGGCACAGGCTCCCGCTGGGGTGTCTGGCAGGTGCGGAGGACATTGGTCATTCTGTGGCTGCCCAGATTCTAAATTCTCTTCTTAGTTTGGAGAAAGTTGCCATTTTGAACCCTCAATGTCCCCTCTCCCCCCAACCCCTGGCGGACGGGGAGCGGGTATTGGCCAACCCAGGGCTCCTGCCCGACGCCATGAGTCTGAAGCCAAAGAATCTGGGGGCGGTTCGGAGACCGTCCCACCCCTGGCTGGCATGTGGCATCCGGGGCGCCACGTGGGAGCGGTGTGACTTTGTGATTGCTTACGTGGGAAGGTGCGGCGAGAGTCCCCAGCGGGAGTCACTAGACCTTTCTGGGTCTCTCCACGGCACCCGGGGGATTCGGGAAGCCTGACCCCTGAAAGTGCCCGGGACATAGCAGGGGCTCAGTGTTGGTCACACAGTCAGGCGTCCCTGCAAACACTGCGGAATGTGAGTCTCATCCATTTCCGGAATTTCACCTGGGCGGCCCCCAGCCCGACTTGATGCTAACCCCACAGCACGCACCTCGTGCCGGGCAGCGTGGATTTGGTTTGCGTGATCTGCTCTCTTGCCGAGGCCGGACAGACGGGGATGGAGCCACGGCCAGGGCAGGGAAATGACCTCGCCGAGGCCCCCCAGAGAGCGAGCCTTCCCTCAGGCTGATGCAACACGGTCCCGGCTAGACTGAGCTTCTGACAGAACGTGGTTCTAGGTCCAGCGTGCCTGAGGACACCGCCCGCCAGGACAGAACTCGATGGAAAAGAGTATTTGCCAGAAGTCCATTTATGCCGCCCCGAGGTGGCCGTGCTGCGTGGGCTGTTTTGTGATCGCGGCAGGGCCGGCCTCTCGTTCTGAGATCCCAGCGTTTCCCTGGCGGTACCCGGATCCCTGAGATCGACAAAAATATTTTTAGGGGTTGGCAAACGGGCACGCCTGCAGGTTTCCCCTGAAATAGCCCTCTCCTGTATCCCGTCAGGGATGCCGGGTTACCGGATAACCTGACTCATCCAGAATCGCCTACCAGCTAAGCAGAAGACACAGCCTCGTTAGCACCGGATCGCAGGGAGGAACGCATCTGTTTATTCCGTGAAAACGCCAAGGGCCACGATGTGCCAGGCCCTCTGTCGGCTACGCCGGAAAGCTGAGACGTCGCCAAGTACCCATGAAGAAGCTACCGCACGCCGGGCACGTACTCTGAGACTGACGACTTCAGCCTCACAAAAAGCCTCTAAGGCAGGGAATGCCGCGATTCCCATTTTACAGATGGGAAATCAGAGAGCAGAAAGGTTTCGTTACTTCTCCAGGATCACGTAGCTATAGGAGCCCGAGCAGGGAGCTGGCCCAGGCCGTCTTCTCTAGAACACGGTCCCCTGGTGCGTGTCTTTACGCTACAGAGATGAGTGGCACTGGGCTCCGAGAGCCTCGGGGCCCAGGGGAGGGACAGGTGCCCAGAACGTCCTTACAGCTCACAGGGTGGTCAGTGAGTACAGAGGGGCACGGGGATACTCAGGAGGCGGCTAGGCCATCTGAGGGTCACAGCGCTGTCACCTTGCTTATTGTCCAAGGAATTGCTTCTTTTCTTTTTTGGAGTGCGTCACACACACAACAGCACAAAATTTTACAACGTCCAAAAGGTACCAACGAGTCACCCTGTCTAGAGACACCTGCCCGACCAGTGTCTTCCTCCAGAGACAGACCATACAAGGAAAAGTGGATCGGTGTTTCTTATTGCAAAACAGCGACATTCTGCACACGTTATCTCGCACGCTAATTGTTTTCACCACCAAGATATTTTGGAGATCACTCCATGTCGGTACTTGTAAGGCTCCTTAGTCCCTCCAGCTGAACTTTCACCTCAAGATACACGTAGATTTGCCTGGTAGCTGGCTTGATCTTTGCATGGTTGCATCGTGTTCCGTTGTACAAATTACCTTAATGTATTTAATGAGCTTCTACTACACACCCTGAAGAACAAACACCTGCAGGAAAAATCCTTAAAAGTAGGGCCAATGAGTCAAAACGTGACTGTAACTTCCTGATATTAAAAATTTACCCTCCGGGGCGCCTGGGCGGCTCAGTCGGTTAAGCATCCAACTCTTGGTTTCGGCTCGGGTCATAATCTTACGGTTTCGTGAGTTCGAACCCCGCATCGGGCTCTGTGATAATAGTGTGGAGCCTGCTGGGGATTCTCTCTCTCCCTCTCTCTCTCTCTCTCTCTCTCTCTCTCCTTCCCTCTCTCTCTGCCCCTCCCCTACGCACGCTATCTCTGTATCTCTCAAAATAAATAAACACACTTAAAAAAAAATTCACCCTGCACTGAGGTTATACCAGTACATACTCCGAACAGATCAGAAAAAGTTATCTGCATGATTTCGATTTTTTGGACAATGTGACATTTTCTTCATGGCCCCACTGAAAGTCAGATTCCTTTCTCGAATTTCTGTTTGCCGGACAGAGTTCAACATATGTCAGCGCGCTTACCGTCTAAATGCGTTTGGATCTCCTGTGCCTGCTCCCCTCTCTGACAGCGACCCAAGGGAGCTTTCTTGGTGGCGACACGCCTTTCTCTGTCCACACCCCCTCCCGGCCCTACAGCACCGCTCTGTGAAGGTTGACCCCGGATTACTTGGGGCAGAGACATCCAAACGTCACCTGCCCGCTTCGGGATCAAGGCTGCAGCCTGGTTTTCTCCTCTTTCCGTCTTCCCCGCTCGCCTTTGTCGAATCTCTGAGTCTCTAAGTCACCTGCTTTCAGGATTTTGTGTCCAAGCCGACGCGCACGCGTGAGAACCGCTCGCACAGATCAAAAGGACACCTGTCGTAGTTTTAATTCTGTGGTCATTTCGAATCAGGCTTCCTATTACCCTTCCGTTCACTACATGCCTGCGGCTTCTTCGCATCTGGGGGGGCAGATTTTGATGATTTTCAAAGATGGCGGTGTCTGCGGCCCACCTTTGTGGCCGTAACGGACCCAACCACCCACTTCTTTGGACGGTGCTCCGTCACTCCCGTCACCACGTCGCTACCACGCCACTCCCTTAGGGTCTCCCCTCTGCACGCTCTTCCTCTGCCAAATACTGGCTTTTTACACACTTACCTTTATGTCTTTAAATACATTTCCCCGCTATCCAGAAGCACGACGTTCCCGGGACACCTTCCAAACCCAGAATGCTGTAAAACAAAAATGCAACTGCTGTTAATTTAGGTGGGGAATGGGTGTCCCCAGACGAAAAGAATAAGCTCTTCTCCCTGTTCCCATACCTTGGGACACACCTCGCTGATGGACGCAGCGCACGAGCGGAGACAAGCACAGATGCTCCCAGAGGGTCCAGGGCTCTGGAGGCTGGATGCCAGGTGCTGAGTGTGGTTCTAGGGAAGGGACTCGGGGGCTGCTCGCAGCTAGGGGGCACTCGCGGCTGGGGGGCACTAGCGTCTGGGGGGCATTCATGGCCGGGGGACACTCACGGCTGAGGGGGCACTTGCACCCAGGGGGGCAGTCACAGCTGGGGGGCACTCACATCTGGGGGGCACTCACAGGTCGGGGGGCACTCAGGCTGGGCGGGGGGACACTGCCTCTCTAACGGCTCACTGCAAAACCAACACTGAGCACTACTTTCTTTTTGCTGTGTTTCGCTTTTGTCTTTCTTCATAAAGGCCGAAGTCCTCTTTGGGGTTTCCTGGTGGCAGAAACAGGCACTGAGGCCGAGTCTTTCACAAACAGAAAGTGGCGTGACGCCAACTTCTGCAAGATGGGGGATCCACGCGCATCTTCATTATTTGATCATCAGCTTTAAGTCACGTCAACCCCCTGCACCCCTCGTCCCAGTCACAGGTCTTGTTGGAAACATAACGTGCGTGTGGCGTGCGCACTCTCGTCCGTGCGTGGAGCGTCACCAGGGGGCCTGGCAATAAACGGACCTACCTCGCCGGTCTTGTTGTGGACGGTGACTCCGTTCGTCTCTTGCGTAGCTAAATTTCATCGTCGAGCCGTCTCTCTATGTTTATATGGCGGAATGTTACTCGGCCGTCAGTCCCGCCACCCGCAACGACGTGGATGGCTCCAGAAGGTACGACGCTAAGTGAAAGAAGTCGGTCAGGGAAAGACAAACGCACAGGATTTCGCTCATATGTGGAACTTAAGAAACAAAACAGATGAACAGAGGGGAAGCGAAGGAAAAATGAGATAAGATAAAACCAGAGGGAGGCAAACCGTAAGAGACTCTAACAATGCAGAACAACTGAGGCACTGAGGCTTGACGGGAGGGAGGGGGGGGCTGGACGGGGGGGGGGCGCTAGGAGGGCACCTGTGGGACGAGCGTGAGCACTCGGGGTTGTATGTAGGTGACAAACCACTGGCTTCCACTCCCGAAACCAGTATTACACTACACATTAACGAACTAGAATTTAAATTTTTAAAAACGTAGGAAAAAAAAGAATGCCGTGTGGAAACCACACACCCTGTGTTCTTAAATATTAAATATTTTTCTCTTGCTTTTACGCTCGGCAACAGCTTAAAGCCTCTTCCGTGAAATCCTCAGCCATCTTCTCTCTTGGAGCACCTTACTGGCACTGCTCTGCTGCCTTTTGGATTGGGTCATTTTCTTAAAGAAGCTTGAGACCAGCTGGTATTTCTTCTTTTCATAAGTGATTAATCTTTTCACCTGGCTGCTCAAAGGATTCTTCCTTCCTTATTCCTTTCCTCCTTCCCTCCTTCCTTTCCTCCTGCCTTCCTTCCCCCCTCCTCCCCTCCCTTCCCCTTCCTTTCCTCCCTTCCTCTTCCCTTCCTCCCTTCTCTCCTCCCCCCTCC
>NW_026057583.1:5644883-5680805 GCF_023721935.1 Panthera uncia
CCCCCCTCCCTTCCTCCTTCCCTCCTTTCTTCCCTCCTTCCTTCCCTCACTCCCCCCTCACTTTTAGCAGACACTATTTGTTGCTGATAATGTATCAATGGTTCCCGGAACCCAGTGTATACCTTTGGTCTGTAAGTTCAAACCTTCTTTCATTTCTGGAGAGTTTTCATAAATTAGATCTGGAAATGTCTCCTGGCTCGCCCCCCTCCCGGTTTCCCTCCCTCCCTCCCTCAGGCCTGCCTTGCCAGCCCCCTCCGTGTGCATCGTGTGCATCGGCCTCTTTACCTCCCTTCCCTTCCCTGGTCTGGTCCAGGGAGTGCTCTCCCCTCCCCATGTCCCCTCTGTGTCCCCTCCATGTCCCCCCCGCGTCTCCCCCCATCCCCTCATGTCCCCCCACGTCCCCTTGCTCCGTCCCACATCCACTCGGAGCCTCAGCTGCACACAGGCAGTCCCTCTGTCCCGTGGCTGAAGCCACCACTCACACTCAGTGGTGTGTGCCCAGTGGACAATCCTGGCCTGCGGTTCACGGCCTCCACGCAGGACCCCTTTCTCATCCCAGGCCAGTCCCTGCGGGTCTCTGGCTCCCAGTGAAATCCAGTGTCTGGATATTTGACGGCTGTCCTGGGCAGGGGACAGAAATCTCCAAGGATGCTCCCCCTCCCCGCCCCCGCTCTTCCTGTCCCTGTCTAACGGGGTTCAGGGACATTTTCCCCGACCCTCTGCTCCAACACAAGGATTTTTTTCCTCCTTGGGGGCCTCCTCCGCCCCCTGCTCCAGGGCCTTGCACCGCCTGGGGGAGCCCTCTCCCCTCCGTTTCCTCCTGGCTTCCTCAGGGACGGGCTCTGTTGCGGATGTCCCCTGGGGGTCCAGCCTAAGAGTAGTCACCCTCCCCACCCCTGCAGCTCAAGGTCCAGCTGACTGCCCTCCCCGCGGGGCCACCCTGGGGCCAAGGCCGCAGGGACCGGCAGGTGCGGGTGGCCCGGTCTGGGACCTGGGGTGAGCAGGCCTGCATTTGGGCCTGTCTGGGTGCTCGCCCCAGGTCCCCAGGCCGCAGCCGCCCCGGCTGGTGCTGACCCACAGCGGACCCACCCACCACGGCACAGACACGGAAACTGGAAGACGCATTTATAAATTCTACAAAAGCAGCTTCCTGTCTGTTGAATTGAATGATAAACAATTTGGCTTATATTTTTGTACATCTTCTTGTGCAAATCAGTAATTTGATTTTACTGCATAAAAGTATGGGTTTGGGCAAAGTGGGGTCAACAACAAAACCCAGCAAACAGCAACTGGCATCTCACACTGCAGAGTCTGAGGACAGCGTTTCATGGAAATGTCCAGCCCTCCCCGGGGATGCTCCTCGAGGCCAGCGGCAGAGGGGTGGGTACCCCGGCTGAGGGTGTAACACTGGGGGAGTGAACAAGGCTGAGAGCCATGCGCGAACGGTGGGCCAATATCAGCAAGAGGGCCTGTGCTAGTCCGACAAAACTGGGGGCCACGGGCAGATGCCACCAGCAGGGTTTGGAGCTGGGGCCAGAGCGGCAGCGGCCTGCGTGGTCAGGGGCAGCCGACAGCGAGACGGTGGGGTCCAGCGGTGGCTTCAGCCCACCCGCCGTTACTGTCTGTGTGCAGCAACCACCGCCGGTTAAAGGGCGGTGAAGGGGCCAGCGCAGCGACAGCCAGCCTCTGCCTGCATCAGGGGCGGTTGCGGGCATCGGACGAGAAAATGAGATATGAAAACCCTCCGGCAGAATCCAAAGGCAGCATTATCATCGGTGTTTGATTGGGTGTGGCGGATGCATTATTCCACGTCGCAAGTCTCCGGTGAATCCAGGCGCTTAAGGGACAGCGAGTTCCCGAGCCCTCGTTAGCGAACGCCTGTTTCGACAGTTCGCTCCTGGCGCGGAGATGCCCGCAGAAGGCTCACCGCAGGCTCCAGCCAGCCCGTCCTCAGAGGTGAGCCGGGCTCCAAACTCCCGGGATGCTGCTAGGAGCGGTTATCACAGGAAGCCCACGGCCTGGCCCTTTGTTTGTTTTCTTTTGCATTTACTTAGTCAGTCACTTATATTTTCATTATCTGAAAGAACGAGGGTAAAAGAAACACACGAATGAAGCAGGCTTGCCTCCGAGCTCTGTATTTGTTAACAAGCTTCTTCTAAACAACAGTGTTCGAGTCGCAGGGGCTTTGCAGAGACGGCACAAGAGATGCCCACGTACCCTAGACTGGATTCCACCTGCTGCTACCATCTGACGTTAACACGGTTCACCCGGCACGAGCGACGACCTTGCGTTGATGCGTCCGTACGAACTCCGGTCGCCCAACATCTTCTGGGCCTCCGTCGTCTGCACCCACTGCCTTGATCTGTCCCAGGACCCCCTGTGGACACTGCCTCGCATTTCCCCGCCGGGTCTCCTGGGGCCGGGACGGCTTCTCAGACCCCCCCTCGTTTGGGATGCCCTTGGCAGTTTGAGGCGGGTCAGTATTTTGCAGACTGTCCCTCACTTGGGTTTTCCTCATAGTTAGACGGGTTCTGGGTTTGGGGGGAGGGAACCACGGAGGTGAAGTGCCCTCGGCACACATCAGACCGCAGGGACCTACCGCCCGTCCGGCGCATCACCGTTGCTGCTACTTTGGTCACGTGGGTCACGCTTCTCCACCGCAAAGTCGCCCTGTTTTTCCCCATTTCTGAACCATATTCCTTGGAAGGAAGGCGCCACGTGCATCCCGCACCGACTTCTTCCAGATAACAGACGAACGCAATTGCCTTTTCTCCCTCGCTTCTTTACCTCCTCGGCGCACGCTGGAATCGCTGCGGACCCCCGGGTATTTATTCCAGCGTCGGGGAACGGTCCCCCCGTTCCCCCCCCCGGGAACGTCCCGGCTCGGCTGCTCCAGCCGTGGCCACCGGCAGCTCCATCCGGGGCCCCCGGACTTCCGGCCCACGGATCCGGGGGAGAGGTTGTCCCGGGCCACCGAGGGGTCATCTGTGACAGCAGCGTCACGGGGTCACCGCTCCAGTTCCGCGCGGAAGCTCCAGCTGTGCCTCACTGCTTCCACCCTCGGCCCCACGTCCCTGCCAACCACGCACGTGACCGCGTGCGTACGTACGCACACGTCTCACTACCGAGACGCTACACCCGTATGCGGACACACGCGTATATACCTGTGCGGACACGCACATAGATTAGCAACAAAATTGCTTTATTGTCAAACAGGTGCTTGCATAGTGATAAAGCTTAAATGTACACGGGAATTACACTTTACCAAAGGCCTTAAGAGCTCCTGCGGGCTCGTCCACTACTTGAAACATCTGACCTGCGCTCGCGTCTAGCGGCGTCCTTCACCAAGACGGGATTCCGTGTTTTCACCAGGGCGACTTTCCAGCCACGAGGCGCACTCGCGGACTCACACGGATAAAAGCCGCCCACTCCGTGGGGTCCTCCCAGACCCCACTCCAGCGCCTCCACCTGGCAGGACCCCCAGCCCACCCCCGTGGGCGCCCCCCAGCCCCCACCCCGATGCCCCCACCCCGACACACACCCCCAGTCCCCACCCCGGTGGGCCTTCCCAGCCCCGTCTTCAGAGACCCTCTGTGTGCACTTCCCGCTACCCCCCACGTATCAGGACCACGGGGTCGTTTGGGAACATTCCTCATGGATCCCGTCTCTTCCCTCCTCCGGTTACTACAGGTGCCAATGAGCGGTCTGTGCCCACAGGACACACGGGGATGGGTGTAGGTCGCCCCCTGCAGAGCAACGAGAACATCCTGTCTTAGCTCCGTTCTGTGCGTATGTGTTCAAAACATTTTGTTTTAAATCTTCATTACCTAGGCTTTTAACATCAAATGTATGGTTGTTTCCTTTTCCATTATAATGTCCTTGAGATTTCCAATTTAATTAAAACTATCTTTTAAAAGCTATCTTATGAATTTTTTTAATTTTTTTTTTTATTTTTGAGAGAGAGAGAGACAGACAGACAGAGCACAAGTGGGGGCGGTGGCAGAGAGAGAGGGAGAGACAGAATCCGAAGCGGGCTCCAGGCTCTGAGCTGTCAGCACAGAGCCCGACGCGGGGCTCGAACTCACGAACTTCGAGATCATAACCTAAGCTGAAGTCGGACTTAACCGACTGAGCCGCCCAGGCGCCCCTTGTAAAAATTATTCTTAATCGCACAATTAATATGTGAAATTCACGCTTGATTCTTTTTTGTTTCCTCCTAGTATCTTTCTGTTTCCTGCTGGAATGTATCCTGTAGCTCTCCCTTCCGGAGAGTCTGTGGAGGTAAACTGATCGGAGTCCTTATAAAAATGCCTGCATGTCACCCCCCAGTCGGATGATGACGTACCGAGAGGACATTCAAGCAGCAAACACACCCCCTCCTCCCCCAGCACCTTGTAGACTTCCTCTCTCACCCCGGGCTGCTGGGGTGAGCCTGATTCTCATTCGGACGTCGATATTCTGCCTGTGTTTTCTGGGAGTTTGGAGAATTTTCTGTCTACGTCCTTGCAGCTGAAATGCCACACCGCACGGCCGGCTGTCGTCACGGACTTGCTCCTCAACTCCCCCTACGTGGCAGGTGTGCGGACCACGGTCTGTCCACAGTTGGACGAAACGCCGCGCTCTCGTGGTTCCCCGATCCCGCGCCCCCGCCCGGTCTACGTATTCTCCGCCTCTCACGCTGCAGTTAGATGGCTGCTTCCGTCTCTGGACTGACCCCTCGCGTCCCTGGACATTTCCTTTCTACGACCCGCACCTCCCTCCTCTGCGGTCTGGGAGGACGCCTCACTTCAGCCTACGGCTCACTCACAACCCTTTCCATCCGCTATTCAACTCAGTGCCCGGGGACTTGATTTCAGCGTTTTGCTGTTAGTCGCAAGGTCTTTGGTGTAAACGTCTTTCTGGTGTCACGGGTGCATCTGCTCTCGGCGGGGCTGGGGGGACAGGAAGGCCCCTCGGCACAGGGCGGCGCGCACGGCTGGCGGGCGGAGAGGCACAGGTGCGCCGCTGGGGACGCGGCCGCCCAGGGCCCAGTGGAAGGTCGGCTCCCCCCCGATAGTGAGTGCTTCCCTCTTGGTTTAAATAGCAGGGGAGGCTGTTCTGAGTCATGTGATGGCTTCGGAGACTTGCAGGACCACAGGAGTCACCGGCGGCCCCTCCCGGCTAGTTAATGCCACGTCATCAGCGGGTCTGAGGCTGTCCAGTCCCTTGTTGTCCAAATACCACCAGGGAGCAGGGCTGCTGTGCCTCCCAGCTCCCTAGCAGCCCGTCCCCACGTCACGGCCCGTCCCCAGGTCACAGTCCGTCCCCACAAGGGTGAAAGAGTCACACCACATCCAAAGCCACAGCCCAGCCAGATGGGTCACCTTAGAATTGTCTTCCCTTGTTTGGACACAATGTCTCTTTTGCAGGGGACTGGCTTTCCCCGAATGTTTACTGGCTCTTCCCCGTGCCCGGTCCTGCTGGCCGAGGTCTGGCCGCTGACCTGCCATCTAGGAGAAGGGGACGGACCCCCCCTGCCCCACAGAATGTGTGGTGCCTGCTGGAGCCAGGCCAGGTGGCTGGGCTCAGGGCATCCGGGCGCAAGCGTCCCCTGTCCTCTCAGGGGCCGCTGGCCTTCCCGGTGCACGTGCCTACAATCACTCTTCCCGCAGGAGAACATTCCTGCTGCCCGGAGAGAGGGGAGACCGTTTGCGTGGGGTCAGCCCAGCCGTCGGACGCCCCCCCCCTCCCCGATTCTGGTCCCTCCGTCCTGAGCCAGCACCCACCTGGTGTCCCGAGGCTGCCCCCCCTTCCCGAGCCAGACCTCCAGGGCCCTTCCCGGATCCTGGACCGCGAGTATCCAGGGTTGCTTACGTGCGAGGCAGCACGGAAACAAGTTTACACCAAAATATTTTATCTAAATAACATCGGGGCCTCTTATCAGCTTTTCTGCGTGACTTTGGACAAATAGTTTCATCTCTCTGATTCCCATCTCTTCGGCGGCAATTGAAGGATCCCACGAGATGATCTGTAAGTTCTTTCCACCTGAAACCCTGTATTTACACATCAAATGCGCGGTGTGACCGCCACAGCCAGGCTCCCCACCCCCACATTCCCGCAAACACCCAGCCTCCCACGGTGACCCCCAAGGACAGCCAGCGACCCGTCCTGCCCCGCTCGACCCTGCCTTCGCCCCTGGGTTTACCGTAAAACCTCGGTAACTTGGATGACACTAATATCGAATGTGTGATCATCCCGTGGCTGGACCAAAGTTTATCTTTGTTTCCACAGAAAGTGCAGATAAACGGGGTCAACAACACTCCCAAACCCGTGTTCGAAATCCTGAAGAAGGAGCTGTTCCTCAAGTCCCTGCGCGCATTTTCGACACACGCATTTACATCCACCAGGAACCAGCTTTTAACCCACAGCGTAAACACCAGATGGCCTGGCGGCCGGGACTCTCGTCTGCGTTACCCCGGCTCCTTTCCCGTGGCCCCGACGCATGCCCGCCCCACACTTGAGAACGGGAAAAATCCCGTGCCACGCAGCAGAGCGCGTGACCCACACTGCAGCGGAAATGAGGCGGTGACACAGGGGACTCGGGTCCTGCAGCACCAAATGGAGAATCTGTAACCACGGCGGCTGCGGCCGGTGGAAAGGGGACGCGGGAGGGGGGACGCAGAGGAAGGGGCCTGCACCCTCACAGAGGGGCCTCCAGCCCTTTCAGGTGGGCACGTACCGCCCACGGCCAGACGCAGGACGCCATTTCTGCAGGAAGCCTCGCAGCTTTGGGGGAGGACCCTGTCTTCAGGATCCACGCATTTTACGGTGCCACAGACGGCGCCACGGCCTGAGCCACGGGTGCACCGGCTGAGACATACCACGCCCGGAAGCAGACATGTTAACCGGTAGGTAATAAGACGCACCATCCCGCGATGCCTGGAAGTCACCTCCAGTTTAATAGACGGACACTTACAGTCTCGTAAACTGTGTATTTTACATCCTTGCCACTGTTAAAGAGAAGCAGATGAACTCACTGGGCCCCGGAACGTCTGCGGCCCAAACCCTTGCGTCCGGAGTGGGCAGAAGAGAAGAGCAGCCCCCGCCAGGAAGTCCGCCAGGAGTGACCTTGCGCAGAGCACATCAGCCCTCTGCGCGGGAGGACTCCGCCAGGCGAGCCGACTGAAGCCGCCCCGTGCTGCAAACGTGGCACCTGGTGGCTGTTCACCTAAAGAGACACTTTGCGATTTCCTAGGAAGATGGGGGTCTCCCAGATTCCCCCGAGAAAGGGTTCATCGTCACGGGTGTCACGAGGCACCCTGTATCCAGCCTGGGGCTGACAGAGTGAGGATGAGGGCGGTGAGGAGGGGTGTGCACGGCACAACTAACCGCCCCTCAAACCGCATGCTGGGGGCGGACCCTCCTGAGCCAAGAAGGTGAACCCACAGCGCCCCTGGTGGCCAGCGTGCTGCCTGTCTGTCCCGTCACAGCGAGTATGTGGCGGTCAGGGTGTAGGGACAGATTTATTCCCACTTTCCCCATTTCCTTTTTTTTTTTTTTACATTTATTTGTTTTTTGAGAGACAGAGAGAGAGAGGAGACACAGAATCCGAAGCAGGTTCCAGGCTCCGAGCCGTCAGCACAGAGCCCGACGCGGAGCTTGAACTCACAGACTGCGAGATCGTGACCTGAGCCGAAGTCGGACGCTCAACCGACTGAGCCCCCCCCCCCCCCCCCGGCGCCCTCACGTTTCCCATTTTGTATCCTACCTTCCTCCAGTGTCTCGAGTTATTTCCGTGATGGGTCTGTGTCCCCTCCCCCATATCTGCCTTGAAAATCAAACTTCACAAGTGCTTGGCCGTGTCTCTGTGGCTCTGTGGCGCTGACCCCACGGGAGAGACGGCCACGGCCAGCAAATGACTCTGTCCTGTAAGATGAGACAGGCAGCCCCTGGGGGCAGTCACCGAGCTGGCACGCCGGGAACTTCCAACCACCAGCAGCTGACCCTGCCAGGCCCGGATTTTTGGCCACGGCGACATCTGTCCCCGTCACAAATGAGGCCCCTCCTTCCCAGATGCGTCAGGCGAGAAACTCACCAGATGCTGGAAATTTTGATCCCAGTTGCCAAGTTCTGGCCTAAACTGAGGATTTTCAGACCGATTTATAAAAAGTCAGGGTAGGAAGCTATGAGAGACATTTCCCTAAAGCCGTCCGGGACGATGCCCATGGCAGCTGTATCTGTGGCAGGACAGTCTCGGGGCAAAGGGAAGGAGTGTACAAAGTATGGTGCATTCACCTCCCTGGCCTGTCCTTCAGCCACTAAAATAAAGTTAGTGCGATGTCTGAGATACCAGTTTATCAGACGCTGTATTTTAAAACTACAGAAAAGGGGCGCCGGGCGGCTCAGTGGATTGAGCTTCCGAGGCTTGATTTTGGCTCAGGTCATGACCCCAGGGTCATGGGATCGAGTCCCGCGTTGGGCTCCACACTGATCATGGAGCCTGCTTGAGATTCTCTCTCTCTCTCTCTCTCTCTCTCTCCCTCTGCTCCGCCCTGACTCTCTCTCTCCTTCTAAAGCAAAACTTTGTTTTAAAAAATGTGTACAATTTAAGGGGCACCTGGGGGGCTCAGTCGGTTGAGCATCCGGCTCAGGCTGTGATCTCACGGTTCGTGAGTTCGAGCCCCGCGTCGGGCTCTGTGCTGATGGCTCAGAGCCTGGAACCTGCTTCGGATTCTGTCTCCCTCTCTCTCTGCCCCTCCCCAGCTAGCATTCTGTCTCTCTCTATCTCAAGTTTGGATAATAAAACATTTGAAAAAATGTTTTTAAATGTGTAAAATTCTAAAAATAAAATAAGGGGGGAGGGGCCGAGATGGCAGAACAGCACGGAAGTGTTTTGTGTGTCCTTGAAATGCAGCCAGATCAACGCTAAACCATCCTGCACACCTAGAAAACTGATTTGAGGATTAACGCAGCAATCTACACAAACTGAACCACAGAACTCGGCAGGTTCTGGACATGGAGAGGCGTGGAGAGGCGAACTGTGGGGGGGAGACGAGCCGTGGAGGGCGGGAGCTGTTTTTGCTTGTGGAAAGAGGACGGAGACGGGGGGAGAGTATAGGATAGCACCCCCCACCCCGGAAAGCAGCTGGAGAGAGAAGGAGGAGTACGCAAGGGACCGAACTAAAAATAAAATAAAAATAAGAACGACAAAAGGAATCCTATATATTACCATCCCAACAGAGAAAATACCTCTGCGTAGGGATTGGGAGGTAAGGAGCAGAAAATAAAAGTCGCCAGGTTTTCTTTTTTTTTTCCCCCATAAAATTTCCTTGACAAGTATGACCTTGCCCCAAGGGGAAGCAAAGGAACGGAATTCAGGGCTTCCTGCTCGGCGGGGCTGCCCCCGTTTATTACATCCCCAGAGCTGTCTCCCGGCCCCATAGCCTCACACACAGACCTGTAATTAAAATGTGTGTCTTATGTCTCTTGACCTTGGTGGGAGGACTGCTTTTCCTCAGGCCCCGACATGCTCGACGTTAGACCTCTCAGCCGCATGGAGGGAAAGCCTGGTCTGCCTTGTCCCTGTTTGCGGCCCCAACGACTGGAGACTTCATCCAAATCCTTCACACAATTTTCTACAACCAGGCCCCCCGTGCAAAGGTTTCCCAGCCCTGCTGTCGATTCTGGCTTGTGACTGTGAAAGAATCCCGTCGTGGCTCCCCCTGCTGACCCTGCCATGGGCAGACCCCGGCCCGCAGTCGGGGCCCCGGTAGCAGCCCGCCCGTCTCCGGGTGTCCCTGTCCCCATTCTGGCCAAACCGTAACTCTTGGCTTCCCACGTTACCCTGTGCTTCCCGCCCCCACCCCCTCTGTTCCACCCGAACCTGTCACACCTTTCCCCGAGCCGGGCCCCTCCGGACACCTCCCCGGATTTTCCGGGGCCGCGTGGTTTCTCTGCTGAGTCCCGGTCCTGACACCCGACCCCGAAGAGTCCATCTACGATCTCGGGCTCCCTGCTGAAATTTGTGACTGAACCTTCTTACACTTGCTGGAAAGCTCTGCGTTTCCCCGTGGATTTGCTGGCGCCCTCACCCCGCGCGAAGCCCCCACTGCATCCCGCATGGAGTAGGGTCCTTCCCCTAATTCCCCCAACCCACCCAGGCTGACGGGGTCTCTCTCACCCCTGCACCCACAGCGCCCCTACGGACACTCACAGGCACACAGTAGGTCCTCAGCGTTGAGGAGTACAAACATGACCAGTCCCGGGAGGCCATGCTGTGCCTCCCGTCCTGCCAGGACCTGCCACCTTCACTCTTGTCCCCTGCCTTACCGTCCCCGGCCCCTGCTCCAAACCACGTCCCATCCAAACTCGGCGCAAAGTCCCTCGCTCTCGGGCGCGTCCCTGGTGCGCCTGTCACCGCAGCCTTCTGTCCTCTCCCTCCACCGCGCGTGCCCGTGCCCACCGCGCCACGAGTCTAGATGGCCGCTCACCTCCCTGCACTCCCCGTCCATGCAGCAGGGTTGCGGGACGGTCACCGTGTACGGGGCGTGCGGCCAGCGAGATCAAAGGCATGCGCACACGTACAGGTGGCTGGGGGGTCACAGGGCACCCGCGGACGCCGCACGCGGCCGGCTCACGGGAAAAGGTTGTTGAAAGGCTGCAAGGTTGCTCAAAGGGGAGAAGGAGGCACCGGTGCCTGGCCATCTTGCTCGGCCCTTGCGTTCCGCCCCACCAGTAATTCACGTTCAAGGAGGGCACACACCAAGACCCTGGCATGCGCCCACCCGGGGAAAGGCAGACCCGATCCGGCCCTGGCAGGCCCCGGTGGGGTGGGCCGAAGCCGGCTGCCCTGTTCGGTAGATGGCTGCGGCACAGCACGAACAATTCTCGCCCATCCCAGGGACACGCCCCGAACGTTCAGTGACACGAAGCCAGAGCGGCGTGATGCGTCCGGTCCCGGAACGGTCAGACCGTCAGCAGGCCCGACAAGGTCACAGTAGGACGTCCTCGCCCCTGGCGGGCGCACGATGGGGCCTGCCCGAGACTCGCACATCCCTCCTCGCCCCAGCCAGACCGCGAAGGTCCCGCGAGGAAGGGCACCACGTGCGTGACGCCCGTTCCCAGGCCCTCCCGCGTCCAGGGCACGGCCCTGCTCGGTGAACACGCCTTCAGCACAGCTCAGCTGGGGCCACACGGGGGTTCCCTACCCGGACGGCGGCCTCCCCTCTTCAAATCCGGTCCTGGGTC
Organism: Panthera uncia; assembly: GCF_023721935.1. NCBI lineage: Eukaryota > Metazoa > Chordata > Mammalia > Carnivora > Felidae > Panthera > Panthera uncia. Next base: position 5,656,110 of record NW_026057583.1, read on the forward strand.
CACTGCTGAGGTGAGAACTCCAATCCCTAAGGCCTCTGAAAGGATCGATCAAAGCTTCTCGGTGGTTTGCTTGGAAATGCCAGTCCTCCAGGGGGTTCCACGGCAGAGCCCCCCCCCCCACCGAGCACAGCCATGCCAAGGACTGGCTTTCCCATCTCCAGCTACCACCGGGGTCTCCAGCTTCCCGGGGTCTCCAGCTACCGCCGTCCACGGAGTCTCAAAATTGCTAAGAAGGACAAAAGGATTCAAACGATGAAATTCAGAGCCGTGAGCAGCCCAGGAAAGGGCTCTCAACTCGCACGCCGTATTTCTATTGGCCGCCCAGCTTCTCCGAGGAAGGATTTACCTCTGGTCGTGGCCCACACTAGCCGCCCCTGACCGGGAAGGATACATACTCACCTGCCAGAGCGGGGAGCCATTAGTATGCTGTCCTTAGTCCCGCCCGGCCTCTGCTGGCCGTGTGGCCCCAGGAGAGTTACCCAACCTCTCTGAGATTGTTTCTCCCTGCACGCGTTAAGTGATGACACAAACCGTCACCCCGGAGGCCTGCGCATGCCTTTGTCTTCGACACTTGTGAACAACCAGCCGCACTCAGGCTCACACCCGAGACAAATACGCAGAGGATGTTCAGGGTCAGCGGTCAAGGTCAGGGGTCAGGAAGACTCACATGAAACACCTTGGGTACCGCGTTCCTGTCAACACATCCTGCATGAAAAAGGCAGGGCGCGTCCGTGGAAACGTATCATGACAGACTCAGGAAATCATAACTTGGATCGAATCTCTTGCACGACGTGGCTTCCGAGCTGTGCTGACAGCTGCCACGGCCTCAGCCGTCCCGCAGCCCGGGTACCATCACCTCGCGTGCGTGTCTGTGGGGACACAGCACTTACGTGCTCCTCACAACTGGGACCCGGAACCTATGTGAATCACGAGGCGTCATTCATGGTCCCAATTCGTGGTCCCAAATACAAGCACTTCCCGTCGAGCGGAGTTGGTGGTGGAACTTCTTACGTGAACAGAACCAAGTTCCACGCGAGCGCGGCAGCGAAGACTCGTCTGGCGCGCCGGCTGTCCTCGTGGTGGTGGTGCTCCGTGGCCGGCCACGTCCCCGTGCCCCTGCATGCGCTCTGGCCGCGTGGAAGACCCGCCACCTTGTGCACTGCCAGCACAGGGCACCGTGCTCCCTTCTGACGGACAGAACGGCACCCTTTCGCAGTCAGGAACGGGACGCGTCCTCGGCCACTCTGCCTCGGTGGCTGTGGGGCCGTGATGCCAGCGTCCTGTTTATATAGTCGCGGGGACGATGCACGAGGGGAATCGGAAACACGGAACCATTCTAAGCATCGGAATCCCGGGCGAGAAACACAATAGTGTGTTTCTTGTTTGTTTCTGGAAGGAAATACGTAAGCCTCCTGGGTTTATGGGCTAAGTTAATGTCAAACACGGATTCGTTGAACGGGCAGGTGGCAGATGTGTGTGAGATGCATGGGGTACGGTGGAAAGGACAAATCCAGAGTGGCTCTCACCCAAGGCCACCTACAAGGTTGCCAGCTACCGAGCTGCTGTGCCCAGGGTAGCTGAGGGGGACCGGTTTCTCGGGAAGCCGTGGCTCATCCAGTGGAGAGCAGCAAAACGACTAAAATCCAGAGTCACAGGCCAGTTGTCTGTCTGCTGCGGGACGAGAACCCCGGCCCCCCACCCACCTTCTGGAACACCTCTTCCCCCATAATACATAGCGGTCAGCAAGCCCCAGGCCAACTGGAGATGTTCACTCTGATAAAACAGGCGGCTGAGGAAAGAAAGCATGCGAAGTGCTTTTATTTGGCGGAATGTTCAGTGGAGTTAACAGGGTATGAATTCCATCTATTCCAACGGCTTGGGTTTACTGATGGGGAAACTGAGGCTCAGCGACGGAAATAATCGTGCAGCAAGCCGATGGTGGGCGGGCCCACTGCCATGATCTCTGAGCAGTGCTGCTGACCGTGCAACAGGGCAGCTCCCCCCCCCCCAAGGGGACCCCCCCCCCCCCCCCCCGGCCCGCCCCCCCACAGGGAAGCCCCCCCCACAGAGCAGCCCCCCACAGGACAGGTCCCCCCATGCCCCGGCCCCGCGCTGTCTCTGGCTACACCGGCTGCATCCGGGCGTGGTGGCTGAGTTATAATGGAAGCTGCAGGAAAACATCGATTTCCTATAATGGTTTTATCTATAGAAACTTGTGAGGACATCTTTTGGCGACAAGGTCTGGCATCGACCATCCGAAAACCTTGGAGGAGACGGGACGCTCCCAAGCGGTGCCTCCCCCGCGTGAACCAATAACCCTTTGCTCCCCGAGAAAAGCCTCTTTCTGCACGGCAGGCTGTAGCTCCTGACCCGTCCTCGCCACAGGACGCATCGCGGGGCGGAAGCCGGCTGCCAGCATCAGGGGCATCTAGCTGTGTCCGCGGTCGCGCGAGTTACAGGCTTCAGGAGAACGCGGTCACGGCGTCCAGAGAAGCCGCGCATCCACACAAGGCTGTCCGACGCCAAGTGCGAACGGACGTGGGAGGACAGTGGAAGTGCAGAGGCCAACAGGAGGCACAAGGGCAGAATGTAACCCCAGCGGAGCCGCGGACCCTCCCTCCCCCTCCCCGGAAAGATCTAGCTCATGACAAACCTGGGCGGCAGGAATTCCCACCACCTCCATGCTAAGGGTGAGAAACACTGCAGCCCAGAGAGGCCAAGTGACTTCTCCAAAGCCACACAGCAAAGGAATGACAGTCCCAGAAGCAGACCCAGGGTTTCCGGCTTCCAGATACTGATCTTCCTGAGTTTCCCGCCATGTCTCATGCTGCCCTAGCTTCTCGGCACAACCTCCTTTCGCTCGATGAAACGTAGGCCTCTTGGAAGTTCCCCTCCTGGGTCACTTCCATTTTCTCCCCTCAAACGATTTTGCCGTCAGTCCCCCTCAGAGCGTCAAACGGCCCGTCTGCAGACGCCCCGTTCTCCCGCCGCCCCCAGCCACTGTCTGAAGCTCAAAGCCCCCTCTGCACCCGTGTCACAGACACCGGGGGTGTTTGAAACGGTTTCTGACGGGAGCCAGGAGGAGCAGGTGCGGCCACGGCCGGCCACGGAGCGGGTGCCCCGGACCCTCGGGGGAGGGTCCGCAGACAAGGCTGCCCAGGCCAGGCCTCCGTGGGGTGACGTGGGCACCCAGGACTCCACACGACGTTCACCCAGGACTGGGGCTGGCCGGGGACCCTCCCCCGCGGCCTCCCTGCCCGGCGCCACGGTGTGGAGCAGACACGGACGCTTCCCGTTTTCATGGCACCTCGCGGTTTCCCAGGCGATTTTCTCTCCATTGTCTTCTCTGGTCTTTCGACGACCTTGTAAAGCAGGGAAGGAATGAACTGGAACTCCCAGTTTTATAAACGAGCAAACGGGGGGTTCCGGAGGCTTGGTGACTTGTCCGAGGACCTGAAACAGCCGTGCCGGGTGGTCCTCTGCCCCCGACGCCCCACGCCTTGCCACCCAATACCCCCGCTTGGTTATGCTGGGCCGACCCTGGGCTGCTTTCCCCCTCGGCCGCCGGAAGAGGCAGGAGTCGGCAAGTTCTTCTGAAAAGGCCCGGATGGCAAACATTCCGGGCTCGGGGAGCTGGAGAGCCTCTGTCACAACTATCCAGCTGTCGTGGCTTCAGGAAACACAGACGCAAGTGAGCGGAGACGTGTTCCGATAAAAGTTGACCTACAAAAACAGAGGGAGAGCCAGACTGGGCCTGCAGACTGTAGGCGGCCGACCACCGGCACGAAACCCCGGAGACGCCGTCTGCTTCGTGGAGCTCTGCCCCCGCCTCCCTCCCGGCCTCCAGACCAAGATCCAGGCCTGAGCGCGGCCAGAGCAGGCAAAGGGGCTCCACACTCCGGGAAGAAACCGTGTGCTCGCTCAGAGCGTCCAGGACCTGAACGTGCCAGCGGGAGCCGGGGGAACAAACGGCCCAGGATCCTGAGGGCGCGGGGCTTGCACCGGGAAAGGGGGCACAAAGAACAGAGGCTGCAACGTGGCGACATACAGTCACGTTCCCACGAGGCAGGGCTCGCTACCCAGCTACGTCCACGTGGAGCCAGAGCCGGCGACCGCACGGCCGGGAGATCCCTCGAAGCTTCGGCTCCACGGCCTCCGGGAAATGTAGGGGTGCCAGAGCCGTTGGGAGCACAGCCAGGAAGGGTCCTGGGGTCAGAAGGACACGTGGTAGGAGGCCAGGGGCCCCTCAAGCGATGCCCTCCCCGGGAAGGCGCAGACGGCAATCACACGCCTGCCGAGGCCTCGGACGGAGGCACCGGCATCCTTGGGGTGCTCGGTGGCCTTGTCTTCTGCTGGCCTGGACGGACGGGCTCCCCAGTGACGGGGCTCCCCCAGAGTGGCGAGGGTCACGCGTCACAGGGGAGACGGACATTTCTCCCGGGGCCCCTCCAAAGGGACCGTGGCTGTCCACCTGAGTGACTCTGTGTGTGGACTCCCGCAGACGGGGTCTGAGCCTGTGTGCCATGCCCGCTGCTCAGCTGGGCACAGGGGGAGGGGTCGGCCCAAGGAGGAGTGGACACCCACTTATGGGAGGTGGCAATGGGCGTGGCTGATTGTCCAGGGGTCCAGAGGGAGCAAGACGGGGAGACCAGAGATCAGAAAGAACGGGGGCAGGGGGCGAGGACAGACCACCGACGCTGGCCCACCCGAGGACCGACCTCACCCCGTCCCCAGTGACGTTGTTACAAAGTGCATGCTTCCTGAGTCCATCGCGCTCCGTCCTGCTGGGTCATCGGCTGCGAGTCCCAGCAGGGAAGGGGATTCTTGTGCCAGGAACGCAGCCAGGGTCCCCTGGACGGGCAGCCACGTCTACCTGGACCACGTCGTGCCCGTGGACCGGCCGGCAGGGACCCTTGTCTCTACGTGTTGTGTCAGAACACTCCTGTGCCCCAGCCACACGGCGGGGACTGAGAGGACCATGCCCAGGGCGTGGGGGCCCCCCGGGGGGGCCCGGGGTTTGGGGGGGGGGGGTTCCACCCAGGAACAGTGGTCAAGGGGCCAAGCAGCAGCCAGCCGCCTACAAAGGTGAGGAGATGAAGGGCTCAGACCCCGCAGGGGTACAAGTCCGCGTCAGCCCGCAGGCAGCCTGGACGAGGCCAGTGCAGGACCGAGGGGCGGGAGATCGGGACGGGAGGTGAGAGACGCCGTCCACTCCTGCCTCAGGACCAGCGGCGGCAGGCACGGGGCTCACCCTGCCGGTCCTCCCGCAGGCGGTCTGGACGAGACGGTGGCCAGAGTGGCGGCAGGACTCTGTGCGCGAGCGGCATGAGGACTGGACCGTATCCGCCACCTCGAGTGACTTCCCTCCCGCTCGACCCCCCCCCCCCCCCACTGGCAGAACAATGTGTTTGCACAGGTGTGACCCGAGGGCGCCTGGTCTGGGCTCCGCCACGGACCCCCTGCTCCCGGCCCCTGGGGCTTCTCCCGAGCCCCAGCCGCCTGCAGAAGCCCACCGGGCGCTCTCTCCCCGGGGTGCAGGTGGGGGGGTGCTGACACCCCACGGGGCAGCCGCGGCCGCTGGGGCGGGAGCCAGAGGATCAGCCCCCCCCCTTCCATATCTGGTGCAAAACTGGGCAGCGCCTTCCGTCCGGCTTCACGGAAGGTCCCGGCACATTCCGATCTGAGTCTCCCTTTTGCTCTCTCCTGCCCTGCGACTCCTGATCCCTGAGGTCAGTTCTCAAAGTAGACCACCTTTTCGTGAGCCCCCATCAGAGGGCCTGCTGTTGGGGGGGGTGCAGGGGAAGTTCTGCCTCTTCCCTGCCCCCACCTTCCTCGCGGCTCTAATTTCTGCGTAAGACGGGCCGCTGAGGGCCCTCTGAATGACGAATGTCTCCTCCAAAGTGACTTCCTGACTGTCTAAGACCCAATAACCACGTCTAATGAAAATGGCGGCAGGGTCGCCTGGGTGGTTCAGTCGGTTGTGCGACCGACTTCGGCTCAGGTCACGATCTCGTGGTCTGTGAGTTCAAGCCCTGCGTCGGGCTCTGTGCTGACAGCTCGGAGCCTGGAGCTGCTTCGGATTCTGTGTCTCCCTCTCTCTTTGCCCCTCCCCCGCTCATGCTCTGTCTCTCTCTCTCTCCTCAAAAATAAACAAACATTACAGTTAAAAAAAAAAAAAAGAAAATGGCATTAACCGTCCCCACCTGACACGCCTTTTGCGGTCGGTGGCGTTCAGAGGCAGAGGTCGCTCTGTTCCTCGTCCTCCCTGCGCAGGGAGCACAGGCCCTCTCCACCCGGGCACGGCTAACCTCTGGAGGCGGACGATTCTTTGCTGTGGGGCCGTCCTGTCTGTCCTGTGACGAGGACACTCAGCAGCCTCCCTGGTCCACCCTCCCGATGCCAGTAGCCACCCCCCGCCCCAGTTGTGGCATCAAAACTTTTTGCAGACTTTGCCAAGTGTCCCCTCGAGGCAAAACCGCTGCTGGCTGGGAGCCTGGGGCTGGGAAGTCCCTCCGGTCCCCACTGTCTGCCGCTGGGGCGGGAGCCAGAGGATCCGTGGTAACACACGTATATTGGGGGCTGTCGTGGGCACCGGAGGGAGAGTGAGCAGGGCCTTGAGGCTGGGCAAGGCATCTGGACCGTGCCCCTGGGGCAACGGAAACCATCAGTGGGGGTGGGGCAGTTGCCTGATCGGGGTACCCTGTAACTCACCCCAGTTGCTAGGCGGATAAACAGCTGGAGAAGAGGGGTGCCCCACCCCGGCCCCAGAGCCCGCACCAGCCTCTCTGGCCGGGATTCCCGCTCCCCGATTTCAGCTGTCACTGCAGATAAGAGCAGGATTGCATTTGACAGTTCTCACAGATGCAATTTTTATGTGGCCTTTCCAGAACCCATTTAGGTTGGCATTTGAGTAACGAACACCAGGAGTGCTCTGCCCGACAGAGGGAGGCAGGTCCGAGACCTTTCCGACATGCAAATCAGACCGTGTCTCTGCCTCGCTTAAAACCCTTCATTACACGCAGAACAAGGAGAAAGGAATCCCAGATTCTTCTGCACGTGGCCCCCGCGCCAGCCCTGCTCTCACCGGCCCCCATTCCCGGCCCCCCCCCCCAGCCCCGACTCGGGAACCTGGTATCTGCTTAAAATGTTATTCTTCGCCATAGTATTCTTTAGGAGAAAAGGCAAAGCAAAGACTTTTTTTTAACGTTTGATTATTTCTGAGACAGAGACAGAGGGTGAGCAGGGGAGGGGCAGAGAGAGAGGGAGACCCAGAATCCAACGCAGGCTCCAGGCTCCTAGCTGTCCGCACAGAGCCCGACGCGGGGCTCGAACCCACGAACTGTGAGGTCATGACCTGAGCTGAAGTTGGTCGCTCACCCGACCGAGCCCCCAGGTGCCTTTTTTTTTTTTAATGAAAGCAAAGACATTTTTAAACGTTTAAAGACTGACTTAACCCCACACAGACTTTCACTAGAAAGCCATTAGAGCGCATATTCAAACACAAGTAGAAACCATGCCATCGAGGAAACAACAGTGAAAACACAGATAACACGTGTTGGTGAGTTTGGTTAAACACCTACTTGAAATATCTGATGTTTCTTATTTTTAAAAGTCAAACCAGAATTGTAAATAATAATAGCAAAAAGTAGTAGGTGTTCAACAGGAATCTAAATACACAAATCCCGTATCCATGACTGGGGGGGAGGAGAGTGGAAATATGGCTTGTTTGTTTTAAGTGTAGTTAAACATGCAATTTTAAAAACGGAGAGTAGCCATTAAATGAACAGAAACATTATCTGTAGTCTCCAAATCGAAAGCAACTGAAAAGAAGAAAAACAGAAGCAGGAAGCGTTATCAAGCCAGCAGAAGGCAGAGAAGAGAGAAGGAAGCGGGAGGGCAGGCGAAGAGAAGCGAGCCCACCTATATTGGTAACACTGCTCTGTGTACACGGCTCGGGAGTCTGCGACACTGCGTGCGGGGCATGTACGAACACGTAACTCCGCAGTGAAAGTGTGCATCCACGTCCCTGGGGATGACACCCAAATTCATCCCGGTATTTGCCTCGGGGGACGTGGAGGCTAGCAAGGACCAGTCTCAGGAACGGATGGACGGCACGCCTCGATTTCCCTGCAATGCTTGATTTCTTTCAATGGAGCTCGATCACAGGAACACGGTGTTAAAATTCGATAAACGCAGGTTGAACAGCACCGCCGGCTTTCCCAGGTCTCCCGCTTGCCTAGGCGAACCGTGATGTCCGCGCCCCTCTCTGGCACTCAGGATTTCAAGAGCAGCGAGCACCCCTTCAGAACCAGACTCACACTGGAGACTGTTAATAAATTAGAGCAGAAAGGAGGAAAACTAAGATAAAAACAGAGAGGGAGGCAAACCACAAGACTCTTAAAGGCAGAGAGCAAACTGAGGGCCGCTGGAGGGGTGTCGGGTGGGGGGATGGGCTGGATGGGGGACGGGCATCAAGGAGGCCACCTGTTGGGATGGGCCCCGGGTGTTGTATGTGAGTGATGAATCACTGGGGTCTATTCCTGAGACCAATACTACACGGTATGTTAACTAACTTGAAGAAAGGAAGGAAGGAAGGAAGGAAGGAAGGAAGGAAGGAAGGAAAGGAAGGGAGGGAGGGAGGAAGGAAGGAAGGAAGGAAAGAAGGAAGGAAGGAAGGAAGGAAGGAAGGAAGGAAGGAAGGAAGGGAGGGAAGGCAGGAAGCAGGAGAGCAGGGAATGCCCAAAGGAACCAAGTGGGGTTCCTCTGTGTCCCCCCGCCCCAGGGCTTCCTCACTTGCTCTTTCTGTATCTAATCTAGAAAATACCGACCATGTCTACCCCTCGAGACCAAGGTCAAATACCCCATCTGCTTGAAGCCTTCCCAAATGCCACCAGGCAGGAGTGAGTTCCATAGAACTTTATCTACATACATCTTTTAAAATACCTTGCTTTTGGGGCACCTGGGTGGCTCAGTCCGTTGAGCGTCTGACTCTGGCTCAGGTCATGATCTCGCTGTTCGTGGGTTCGAGCCCCGCGTCGGGCTCCGTGCTGACAGCTCGGAGCCTGGAACCTGCTTCCGATTCTGTGACTCCCTCTCTCTCTGCCCCTCCCCCACTCACGCTCTGTCTCTCTCCAAAATAAATAAACATGAAAACGCCTCGCTTTTCACGTGGCATTGTGCGCACGTGTCCACACCACGTGCCCTGAGGGCGGCCACTCGGGTTCATTCCTCTACCCGCCTGGCGCTTAGCCAGGTGCCCGCATGGGGCAGTTATTCAGTGTACTGTGCCCCCGACAAGACTCAGCTCCCTTCTGCAAGGACGTGACCAGCCCTGTCCAGCTTCCTTTCCTAGAAGGAAATACTAACAGCTTCTAATTCTGGTAACTGCGGACTGGATGATCTGGGCCCAGCCTGCCAGAATTTTGCTAGGAATAGACAGGGACTTCCTTTACATGATGAAGAAATTTACGGGGAGGGGGGGGGGGGGAACAACAAGAAAAGACTACAGAGGACATCACACTTAATGATGATAAAATACTGCAGTGTACCTGCTGAAATTGGGAAAGAGACACGAATTCCCACTCTCACCACGTGTATGCAACGTCTTGCTGGGGACCTAGCCAGCCCACAATGGTAAGAAAAAGAAATAAAATATATAAAGATTGCAATGGAAAAAATAAAATTCCTATATTTTCAGGTGTCATGATTATGCTCATAAAATTTTCAGGAGTGCTACAGATAAAATCCTAAAACTAATAAGATTAGTAAAAAAAAAAATGATCGCTGGAGACAAAATCTATTTTATTTCCATGTGGCAGCAACAGGCAAAAATGAATATTTTCAAAAATGATATTTCTAACAGCACCAAGAAATGACAAGCTTCTAGAAATACAGAGACTAAAAAATACATGAAGCCTATACGGAGAGACATATAAAACTTTATTGAGGGAAATTTGAGGAGGGTTCAAATAAATGGAAAGGAACAGATCAGAAAACTCCATATTGGAAAAGTGGTCCTTCTCCCCAAACCACCTTTCGACTCAGTGCACTCCCAGGGAAAATCCCAACAGGGTCGTACTGGGTTTAGGTTTTCGTTTCTCGTGTGGCTGGCTGTTTCCAACACATACGTGGAAATATCTAGAGTTTCATTTATCAAGTTACTGGCGGCCGCTGAAGTACAGGGACTGATCAAAGAGCTTGGAAACAGCTCCACAGATATGTAGGAATTTGATCAAGGACAAAGATCATATTGCTGAGCAGAGGGGAGAGGGTGGTCTTTCCAGTAAATGCAGCTGGGACAATCTAATAATGTCGGATGCTTATGAAATACAAAAAGCAGCAAAAGTGGATTGCAGGGTTCTCTTCCTAATTCTGAGGTAGAAAATGTTTGGCTTTTTAAAAAAAATTTTTTAATGTTTATTTATTTTTGAGAGAGAAAGAGAGAGGGAGAGACAGCATGAGTGGGGGAGGGGCAGAGACAGGGAGACACAAAATCCAAAGCAGGTTCTAGGCTCTGAGCTGTCAGCACAGAGCCTGACGCGGGGCTTGAACTCACAAACCACAAGATCATGACCTCAGCCTGTCAGACGCTTAACCAGCTGAGCCACCCTGGTGCCCCATTTGGGTTTTTTTCAAAATAAGCCGTAAGAAGTGTTAGTTATAAAGGAAACAATTGATAAATCAGACTGCATTAAATTAGAAACCACTGTTCATCAGAAGACACCTTTTAGAGAGTGAAAAGGTAACTCCAGAGCAAGGAACACATCTTCCATGGAGGAGCACCCCACAAGGAACTAGTACTCAGAATATATAAAGAACTCCTACAAACAAACAGGAGCACTCTTACATTGGTGGCGCCACCCTGGAGGAGAGGGAAGCAGAGACACGCATCCCCCACATCGTGGAGATGCTGGGCACGTGCCGGTGCCCCCTGCAGAAGTTTTCATAAAAGCCCCAAACTGGAAACAACCCAAATGTCCAGCAAACAGTAAAGTGGGTGAATAAATCCAAGTGTACTTATACGAGGGAATACTATGTAGCGATTACACTGGTGAGTCCTTAAAATGGAACATTGAGCAAAAGGAGGTTCTACTTATGTAAAGGTCAGAAACAGCCTCGGATGAGCTCTACGCCCAGGACGTGTGGACAGGTGGTAACCACAGAAATCCAAGCAAGTGATTACTACACGAGTGGCGGGGAGGAGGGAGGAGGCTGTGGTCAGAAAATGACACAAGAAGTGCTCCTGGCAGCCCTCTATTTCTTAACCTGGTGCTATGTCTCCCAGCGTAGCAAGCTGGGGGGGCTCTGGGAGGGGGCAGAGGCTGCGGGCACGGCCGGTCAGAGGGTCCGGGCTGACCCTGCAGTGATGGTACACGGAGCACTTTAAAGCAGCAAAAGAATCAGGCAACGAAAGTGTTCACCCTTGGGGTTTAGCCAGTGGCCCCAACAAGGCAGGGACCTGGTAGGCGTGGCCGTGGCCTCGCCTGTCTGCTCTCGTCCTCTCCCAGCACCTACGACAAAGACCAAACCTGGCCTCCAGCCTGGGCAGCCGGTGCAGCGGGACAGACCCTGTGACATTCAGCAGTCGTCCCAGAGAGCAGGTGCCCAGGTGAGCGCTCACGGGGCAGAAGCTGCCCACGGGGAGACACGAAGGCCGTTCCTACCGATCCCTGCCCCGCCCCCTGGCCCCACACATCCTTCACCTCACCTTCATCCCGTTCTGCTGAGCGTGCGCCTCCAGGCCGTGCGCGCTGATGGGAGCAGAATGTGAGACCCAGACAAGCCGGCCTCCTCGGCTCCCGCCTGCGGGGGGCTCCCTGCCCTGGGGTCGCGGGACCGTGTGCACGCTGCCTTGGCTTCCGCCCATGTGCTCAAGGCTGCCGAGGTTACAGACCTGCCGCTTTCTCCTCCTGCTTAAACCCCGCCAACAACCCGAGAATGCCGCCCCTGGCCGCAGTCAGCCCGTGAGCGGCAATCCGCGATAAAAGGCTTTGAAAATACACACGTACATACATACCTTGAACTTCCAGAGCAAAACTGGACAAAACAGTGACTCTGCAAAGTGAGGCAGACGCAGTGAAAGCACATTCGTGTGATGTCTGGCCAAGAAAAGCAAAAGCTTAACATGTTACAGCTTTCCCTTCTCTCTGTGAGGGAGTTGGTTGCTTAGGTTTCAAAAAGGGATTGTAGGGGCGCCTGGGTGGCTCAGTCGGTTGGGCGTCCGACTTCGGCTCAGGTCGTGATCTCGCGGTTCGCGGGTTCGAGCCCCGCGTCGGACTCTGTGCTGACCGCTCGGAGCCTGGAGCCGGCTTCCGATTCCGTGTCTCCCTCTCTCTCTCCCCCTCGCCTGTTCACGCTCTGTCTCTCTCTCTGTCTCTCAAAAATAAACAAACATTAAAAAGGGATTGTAGGGGCACTGAGGTGGCTCCGTCCGTTAAGCGGCCGGCTTCGGCTCAGGTGGTGATCTCGAAGTTTGTGAGTTTGAGCCCCGCGTGGGGCTGGCAGTTGTCAGCGTGGAGGCCACTTAGGACCCTCTGTCTCTCTCTCTCTCTGCCCCTCCCCCACTCTCTCTCTCTCAAAAATAAATAAACATTAAAAAACTATACAAAGGGAACTGCAAGAACATATTCTTTAAGATCTGAAAATTCAGCTATCCTTGAGGGAGCGTAACAGATCTTCTTTTAATTAATGCATTGATCTGTGTGATACTGGCATTTGGAAGTTCTGTTTTATAGACATTGTCTCTGAAGGTTTCAACTTGTTTGCTGAGCCTAATGAATTCGACTTTCTATGTATGCAGACCGTGTTCAAAGCCCCCAGAACCGGTTCCTAAGACTTGCGTCCTGGGGGTGCTGTGTCCAGTCCGGCCCGATGACCGAGCTTCACGTTGTAACGAGACTCTCCTCTTGTCCCGTAAGGAGCAGGAGAAGGGCTGGGGGGGAGGAGACACTGTGCAGAGAGGTCAAGGGAAGTCCATTTTCCAAGGTAGGAAATCCATGGAGAGCTACCTGAGACCAGGTCAGAACGACCTCCTTTCCCGCCTTACATAACTGGACACAAAGCGAGACACTCCCGCGCCTCTGAATCTTACCGTCGCACGTTGCTGTGCACGGTGAAAACCCACAGGTACAGAGCAGGGACAGCTGACCATCCTGTCTGAGGAGGCGGCCTCTGTCTGCAGGGCCCGCGGGCCACCTTCTGAGGGGAGCGCGATGGGGGCCCCGCTCGTCGGCCGGCTTCCATGCCCCGCTGATGTCCAATCAGACGTCCCTCCTGACCGAGAGCCCCCCGAGAACAGAGGGCAGGTCCCCTCCCAACCTCCAAGGTAAGCCGTTCTTTTCCACGACGTTCGTGGCCCGGGGACCTCTGGGCCCAGCGCCACGGGTTCCCGCCTGCGTGGCTGGGACGCTTTCCGAGCTCCCGGGGGGCCTTCCGCAGACACCGACAAGAGCCATTGGCCATCTTTCAGATTTGGGGTACCTCCTTCAACAAGGTAGTTAAAGCCTGTTTTAATACATCATCTCATGAAATATTTACTCCAATTAGAGTCCGACATCCTCTTACTCCATTTCATAAAATGTTTAATATTCTACTATCTCCTTTCGACGACAGACAAGGATGTGTTAGTTGTCAGACTGATTCACTTCCACACTTTAATTAAGTACACAGGAAAAATTTGATTATGGGATCTAACGCAATTAATTACTTCTGATTCTCATACGTGATTCCTATTTAATTATCTCAAAAAGATAGACGCCCGTGTGCAACGCACAAGTATATACCCACTTCCCAAAGACCATGCTTCATGTACACAGCTTCAGAAATCACAGTATTTGAAGTACACTTCACTAAATAAAGAGTAGTAATTATATCAGATATACGTCCCTGTGCCATTGACGGATTTTAGTAACATATCCCATGAGATGTGCTCTGAGTTACTTCTTAATGGTTCATTTTAAAATAATATTATTTAGGGGCGCCTGGGTGGCTCAGTCAGTTAAGCGTCCGACTTCGGCTCAGGTCATGATCTCACGGTTCGTGGGTTCAAGACCCGCGTCGGGCTCTGTGTCGACAGCTCGGAGCCTGGAGCCTGCTTCAGATTCTGTGTCTCCTTCTTTTTCTGCCCCCCCCCCCCCCCGCTTGTGCTCTGTCTCTCTCAAAAATAGGTAAACATTAAAAAAGTTTTTTTAAAAACACATGGCAAATATCGTTGGCTCTTTCTAATTTTATTAAAGAAAGAAAGAAAGCCTGACGTGACTGCCTGGTCTGCCAGCAAGGACTGGCGTTGCTAATTGGGTCATAGGGCAGATGTTCTCCAATCACTTGCCAAGTTAAATGTCCAAGGTTTCACCCAAGATAAAAATGTTCATAAAGCAGGCAAAGCGACGAAAACACTTTACTTAACATAATATTGCATAGACAAAGTTATGCTGAAACCGACATTGATGGGGCGCCTGGGAGGCTCAGTCGGCTGAGCGTCAGACTCTTGATTTCAGCTCAGGTCATGATCCCAGGGGTCGTGGGATCGAGCCCTGCACTGGGCTCTGTGCTGAGTGTGGAGCCTCCTTGAGATTCTCTCTTCCTCTCTCTCTGCACCTCCTCTACCTATGCGTGCGCTCTCTCTCTCTCTCAAAATAAATAAATGAATTAAAAAAAAAAAGAAGTTAGCTCTGAAATTTCCCAGCCATTCCTGATTAAACAAGAGGCTGTAAGTGCAGACAGCATGTACCGAGAACGGTCACTGAATACGAACTGCACCGGGTTTTTGGTTATATTTCCACAAGGTTAAATGAGGAATAACTTTAATCAGTGGGTGGCATGCACTTGCAAAAAAGGCGGTGCAGTGAATTTGACTCCCGCAGCCCTGCAGGCGGGCCTAACGAGGTCGTCAGCCTGTTAGGAACTGAACCGGAAAGGTTGATACGTCAGCACGGGCGCCGATTTGTCGGAACTCGGAGGGAGTTGCCAGAATCGAGAGACGCTCTGCGGGGTGGTCTCCTTTCCCACCCACGTATCTCCGAGAACACGCTTTGTCAGCATTTGCGTCTGGAGGAACGGAAAACGGAGACAGAATAGGTACTAAATCATGTCACGTTTCAGCAACACGTAAAATTCATCAGTGGGTTACGATATCATTTTTCAACAGCCATCCATCGCGTTAGAAGATGTGTTTTCAACAAACTTTGTGTTTTGTACTTTGTACGTGTGCTGCTTTGTGTGGATGTCTGCCTGCCAAAAGGGGTGCCCCACGTGCCCCCTCCCACGGCACGGAGCTGTCCCTCCCTGAGAAGGGCTGCTCATCGGTGGCCCAGAGCGGTTGCCCACAGAAAGTGAGCGGTCATGGTGCCTGTCACTTCCAGGCCATGGCTGTGGAGGAGGGCCCTACGCCCTCCTCTTGATCTTCCCAGTGGGTTCTGCTAAGATGGGATAGCCCCTCCAGGAGAGAAGCCACGGAACGGACAGAATTCCGAGTCCCTGAGTCACTGGGCAGAGAGCTGCTCACCTGAGACAAGGCAGTGGGCACAAGACAAACCTCAGTCGTTCGGGACGGGAATCAGGGGTTTGTTTAAGCGGCCGTCATCTTAAACAATACAACATGTAATCATTATTTATCGTACTCATAATAAATCACACAACACGTAATCATTATTTGTCATCCTCGTAATACATCTATGTTGTTTTTTTTTAACGTGTGTTAATAATGAATTACATTGGTAACTCGGTCCGGAAGAGACTTTTAGCACTTAGAGCCTATGGTCAAGGGAAATTATTTAAAAATTCAATTCCCGGGGCGCCTGGGTGGCTCAGTCAGTTGAGCATCCGACTTCGGCTCAGGTCATGATCTCACGGTTCGTGAGTTCAAGCCCCGCCCCGCATCGGGCTCTGTGCTGATGGCTCGGAGCCTGGGGCCGCTTGGGACTCGGTGTCTCCCTCTCTCTCCGCCCCTCCCCTGCTCATGCTCTGTCTCTCTCTGTCTCAAGAATAAATAAACATTAAAAAAAAATTTTTAATTCAATTCCCATTATATTCATAATCTTAGACGGTATAGACAATTTGGCTGGAGTGACGACGAACACGAAAATGTATCGTATTAGCTAAAACTGCGCCCTGGAAGGGAGCTAGCAAAATGGATTCAAGGAGTTAAAGGGATGATATGGAACATCCTCAGGGGGACAAGAGTTTGTTCACTCGCCACTTGTAAAGGATGGTGGCTTGCCTGGCGCTCCCGCCAGAGTCTCCCCTACAGCGTCCTTAAAATGGTTCAATACTTGAAAACTCTGTGTACTCAGTAGATACACAAAATGTTAGGAAAGCACGAATTAGTAAGTGGGGATCTACCTCTGGAGCTGGGATATCTTCACATTATTCGCTGCACGTGCATTTATCGACGACTCTGGACTTGCCTGAATCTGCATCAGAGGCTTTGTACCCGCACAGGGGAGACAGACAGCACTGCACTCAGGAGCAGCCCTCCCTCTCTCCCCCCCCCCCTTCTCTCTCTCCCTCTCTCTCTCCCTGTCTCTCTCCCTCTCTCTCTCCCTGTCTCTCTTCCTCTCTCTCTCTGTCTCTCGCTCTCTCTCACACACACGATGTCTAGAGTTTGCTACCGTGTTTTACCTTCTTAATTTTTTGCAGATTTATCAAGACAAAAATTGTATATATGTACAACAAGATTTAAAGGTGCAGAACATGACGATTTGATGCGTGTGCATATTGTGAAGTGATCATCACAATCAAGCCAAGTAATACGTTCCTCCCCTCACGTAGCTGCCATCCGCGTGTGCGGTGAGCCTATTCAACAGCTCCTCTCTCAGCAAATTTCAAGTGTATCACCCGGTATCACCACCCGTAATCCCCATCCCGTACCTTACATCCCTAGAACTTATTCTTCTCATCCCTGGAGGTCTGTGCCCCTTGGCTAACATCTCCCCGTTCTCCCCCACCCCCGCCCCGACAACCACCGCTCTAGCCCTAGTTCAAGGAGTTTGACTGTGTTAGACTCCACGTGAGATCAGACAAACTTTCTCTCCCACTCAGTAGGCTGCCTTTTCACTGTCTCCAGGTTTCCATTGCTGCGCGGGCCTGTTTAACTCGATACGATCCTACTCGTTTATTCTCGCCTGGGTTGCCTGTGGGTTGGGTGTCATACCCCAAAAAATCACCGCCAAGACCAAAGTCAAAGGGCTTTTACCCTCTGTTCTCTTCTAGGAGTCTCATGGTGAGAGGTCTCTCACTCATTCATTCTTCCATCCATTTGGAGTCCGCCATTTTGAATAAATAAGACAGCGCCCCCTCCCCAGGAAACGGGCCGTGGGAGCAAGCAAACGGCCCAACTCAAAACCGTAAAGAAAAGAGCTGCCTCGTTCACCTGGACATTCTGTGCTTTGTCCTGACGGCTGTCACCCCGGGTCCTGGATCTCGCCAGTTCCCGGTGCGACAAAGCCAGTAGCCAACCAGGCTCCGCGGCTCACGCAGACCCGCTGGTGTCTGGACTCACAGCCCCCACCCCACTTCCACTTCTCAGGGGAGCCACTGAAAACAGTTCACACGTGGCTGGCAGGTGGCCGTAAGGACAGCCTTGGCGGGCGGGCTGCTTTTTTTTTAAAAATTTTTTTTTTTCAACGTTTATTTATTTTTGGGACAGAGAGAGACAGAGCATGAACGGGGGAGGGACAGAGAGAGAGGGAGACACAGAATCGGAAACAGGCTCCAGGCTCTGAGCCATCAGCCCAGAGCCTGACGCGGGGCTCGAACTCACGGACCGTGAGATTGTGACCTGGCTGAAGTCGGACACTTAACCGACTGCGCCACCCAGGCGCCCCATCGGGCGGGCTGCTTTTGATGGGCCCGTGCCGGGTCACCTCTGCTCCGGGTGCCACGCTCTGCCACGGCCCCGCAGCCCCGACGGAGTCCCTTCGTGACCCCACTCCAACATGGGCAGTGATGGGACCAAACCCGAGTGAGAAAGGGGGCGGGGGGGGGAACTGGGCACATCACCCCGAGGCGGAGTTTTGCAAAATCTCGACATCGCACAACTTCCTGAAATATAATAAGCAAAATGACCATAAGATCTACCTCCAAAAGGCTTCTGGGGCGCCTGGGGGGGGGGGGGCGGGTTCAGTCGGTTGAGCACCTGAATCTTGATTTAGGCTCAGGTCCCTCTGTTCTCTCTCTTTCGGGTTAAAAAAATAAATAAAAAGATAAAAGGCTTCTGTCTCTGCTATTCTGATGTGTTACACAAGAACCCCAAAAGTGATCATATAGCCTGATCTCCGTAGCCTGGTCTACAGAAATTACAGGGTGCTGTATTTGCATTTAATGTAAGACAGCCTTTTATTAAGTAAATAAAGTTTTAGGATCGTAGGTCCCCTAACTTGGAAGGGGTAAGCAGAGGATTTATGGTAGGAGGCACCTAGCTGGGTTAGATATCCCCAACCCCAAGGGCCACCATAGTTTACCCTTTACCGTGGATGTGGGGCTGGGGAGGAGGGGTCTGACAGCCAGCCACCAACCACCTCCCTTCTCAGAATGGCTGCTGGTACCACATAAAAGCACGTCCCCTAAGTTCTCCTGATGGCGGTGGCTTTGGCCCCACCCACCACCCCCCTTTCTCAAACAGCTTGACCAGAGGCCCCGGGATCAACCCAGAAGAGGGGTGTGGAGGCACGGGGAATGTTTGCTGTTATCCGGGTAGGAGGGGACGGAACAGAGGTGGGGCGGTGTGCAACTTGCTGGCCTGGGGAGAGTGGGACAGATGGTGTGTCTTCCTCCCTCTGCAAGGTCCAGAGGACCCGGAACTGCCCCTCACAGGACAAGGATTGAAAGGCCAGAGGATGTCAGCCTAACTGGCATCCACTAAGCTCCTAACGGGGCCCTTTGATGTTTTGGGGATGAGACGCTTTCGCGCCACCGTGGAATTCCGAAGGTCAGGAAAAGCCGCGGGGGGGTCCAGCATCGTGGGGACAGAGGACTGGCAGTTCAGGGCTGGCCCTGCTGTGACGGCTGGTGGACAGGAGATCATGTGTCTGCCTGGCTGTCCCGCTCAGCGACCAAGGCAGGGAGAAGGCGGGGCTTGGAGGAGGTGTTGTCCCCAGGAGCGGGGGCACCGGTCTGCTTGGGGCCTCCCTGGAGCCTGTTTCTTGGGCTCGGTATCTGGGAGGCAATCTGACAAGGGAGGCGCGGTTGGTCTGACCCGCCTCCTCACCCTGGCCCATTTGCAGATGAGCCTCCACAAGGACGTCCTCAAAATTAGCCATGCTTATTCCAAGATTATCCCGAAGCCCCCGGATCCTTGTTAATCAGGCGGGTGACCCTGGCGGAAAGCGGCGGGAGACAGAACCGTATCATCGCTTTCCATCTGTGCAGGAACGCTTCTCCGGGGCCACCCAGCCTCCAGGCATTTTCCAGCTGCACGGCACATCCCGGCCTCAGGCAGGAAAGGCCTCAAACCGCTCCAGTGAAACACAGCTCAGCCTCAGAGCTGACAGCCGAGTCTGTCCTCGCATGGCACTTAATCTTGTGTTCATTCGCAGCAGTGAGAGGGACAGATGATCAAGTACCACGGGGAGGCGTGGGGAATTCACCGGAAGATGGGCTTGCTCGCATTAAACCCTATCTATAACCTTTTGCAGTTGGGGACAATCGAGCGGCCAAAGAAAATAGCCCAAGAGGGAAACCAAAGAGATTTAAGATGCCTTGATGGAAGGTTCTTGACAAAGCTCCCAGACCGGTAAACCCTTTCCATCCTTCACCAGGAGAATCTAAGAATGGGAGAGAAAACAGCCCACGACGAGTCTCATCTGCATAATTAGTGGCACTGACAAAACACACACTCCTCGTGTAGCAACAGGACGCCTGGAACACACTTGTTTGCAGGTGCACGTCGTGGGCAGCACCCGCCTCGCTCTCCGTCACCTCCCCTCGCGCGTCCTCCCATCGAGGGGCCGGCCAGAGCTGGGCCCTGCAGTCCCATAGAAGGAAACCGAGAAAGAGCGTCTGCTCCTTTAAAACAGACCAGAGGAACCAGGAGAAAACTCATTTTGCAGACATACCCTGACATTGCGCTGGAAAAGGCTGGCCGTCATCCTGGTGCCAGCAGGACGCTGAGAAGAATGGAGATTGCGAAGGATCCTGCTGAACTGGAGTCACCCAGCTCGGAACGGAAGATCAAATCCCAGAGTCAGGGGTGGGGCGGGAAGGGACAGGAGTGCCGGGGGCCTGGAGGGTCCTGGAAAGCTCTGGGGTGGGGGTGGGGGGGAAGCTCCCGGAAGGAACCGGGAGAGCACTGCATTCAGTTCGGCACAGCCTGTACTTCACAAATTGCCACCCCCACCTGCCGCCCCCTTTCCTGGGGCCAGTAAGCCCCGTTCACCATCGCCCCGCTCCCCCCGGGGCCCCCGGGGCCACAGGCATCTCTTCTACTTCTCAGTGTGACCCAGAAAGCCACCAGGCCCCTACCACCAACAGACGGCATTTTTTATGGCCCCTCCGGAGTCTCCTAATTTGGGGTGTAAAGGGCATTTGCACACGTCACCCCACCTCCTGTCCCTGCTCAGGGAGCAGAATGAGCAAACATGCGTCCTGGTTAATCCCTCTAAGAACAGGCATTTCTGTGTGTGCAGAAGTAGGGTCTACGCGGCAAATTAAAAGACAGGTCTCCACTGGTTTAGACTAAAACGTGAGGCAGGTTTGAGAGCGTCCAGGGGATGTCGGTTCAGTTTGACTAGCACCTAACTCTCGATGGTCCGTCGGTCCCCTCTGGGGACGCCGGCTGGGAAGGCGGGCCCAGGGACCGAGCTCTGGTCAGCGCGGGGCCCGCGCGCACGGTCAGGGGACAGAGGACAGGCCGGAAGGAGCGGAGCCGACGCGTGTCCACGCCAGGCCGAGCACGCAAGCTCACGCCTGTGACGACTGGGTGTCTCGGGTGCAGAGCCACGGGAGCCGCACGGCTGCACCAGCTCAGGAGGGCGCCCACGGGTGCCTCCAGATGCACGGCCTCGGTCCGCAAAGTACCGCGCTCCGTCACTTCGGGGGCAGGAAAGCAGGCGTGTGACGTGGCGCAGCGGGCCTGGTTGCAGGGACTTAGTCGGTGTCCGAGGAGACAGACGCCGCTCGGGGATTTCAGGGCATGGGAAGGGACGAAGCGGCAAAGGGAGAGCAGGCTGAGTCCGTGTGGGTGGGAAGCGGGGTCCCCCCCGAACAGTGAGGCCGCTGCACCAGTCTGCAGGACTCGGGAGTCTGTGCGCCCTGGGAGGCGGATGGGGGGTCCGGGAGCCTGGCCCTGCGTGGCCGCAAGCCGCTGCTGCCACCTGCTGGACGTGACGTCACACGCAGGGAGGAAGGGTCGGGACAGCCTCTCCTCCAGAGAAAAGCAGCCTGAAGGCCCGCAGCGGGCCCGGCACGCGCAGCCCGGAACGTGGGGTTTTCCCGGAATGTCCCAGAACCAACCACCTCACGGAACACCCACCTCAGACCGGGCCGCTCACCCGGCCCCCGGAGCAGGACCACGGCAAGAACGCGCGGCATCGGGCGTGGACGCCGACCCAACCTGAGCGCCGCTCAAACCACAGAATGACCAGCCCTCCCCCACTCGGGCTGACACGAGCCACCAGCCACCAGCCACGGCTGCTCCTTTACCAAGCTGTGGCCTCGCTCCGCTCTCCTCCCAGATTAGATTCATTAACATGCCGGACCACAGAGGGACCCTGCTTCCCGGCGGCATCTAGCCCAAAGCCCCTCTTCCTTAGCCTCCCCCGCCGAGTCACTCCCCACAAGCCCAAACCCTGTCATTGGTTCTTCCCAGCACCGTCTTGCTGAGACGGCCGTGGCCAGTGAGTGATGGACCCCCCACGATGAGTGCTGGCCCGGCCCAGCTGATTCCAAGAAAGTGCCTGCCAGAGAGGGACATGGCTGCCACATCCCCGCCACGTCCCCGCTGTGTCCCTGCCATGTCCCGGCCACGTCCCTGCCACATCCCCGCCATGTCCCTGCCACATCCCCACCACGTCCCTGCCGTGTCCCGGTCACGTCCTCACCACGTCCCCACCACGTCCCTGCTATGTCCCAGCCACATCCCCACCACGTCCCCACCACGTCCCCGCCACATCCCTGCCATGTCCCAGCCACATCCCCACCACATCCCCACCACATCCCGGCCGCGTCCCCGCCATGTCCCTGCCAAGTCCCGGCCACGTCCCCGCCACGTCCCCGCCATCCAGCTTCAAGCCTGCTGCCAGAGAGGCACACAGCTGCCACACTCCTGCTGTGCTATCTCCCCGCCACCAGGGTCACTTACACACAGCTGGTCGTGCCTCACTGGCATGGTCCTCCCTCTCACTACGTTGCCTGTCGTCACCCCTGTCCTTGCCATCTGAGCCGAAATCACTTCTGTTTCACTAACTCTGTGTCCCTCCCTCCCAGGTGACGGCTGCCTGGCCCTGTTGTGCTGGTGTGACCCTGGACTTTGCCAGGTGCCGGCCAAGACCCGTTTCGTGGAAGACGCCTCCAGGCCTCCACCCACGTCCCCCACCTGGAGGGAAGGATGGCTCCAGAACCCAGGAGCCGGGGGGGGGGGGGGGGTGACAGCGAGCCTGCCCCCAGCCCCACTCCAACAGCGCGTGTCTGCTAGAGCCCTCTTTGCGGCTGCCGCCATTCACACCAGGACCCTCCCGTGCCACGTTTCTGCCAGTCACTGTCCCCATCAGCAGCGCTGACCCAGATCCATCACGGTCGCTGACGGATTCCAAAAGCTGATGCCACCCCGCCACTCCCGGGTAACAGGTGAAAGTCGGGTCCGGCTCTGTGTATTTTTGTTTATCTTTGAATGTTTGGTATCTGGGCGTATGATTCGGGACAAGGTAAAGAACTGCAGAAACCGGGACAGCCCTGGAAAGTTGAGGACCAACGAGGGGTCCTTTCCCCTGGGACTTATTGTATTATTGACGCCCCCTCTCAGCCGCCTGGACCTGGGGATTCAAGCCAGGAGGCTGGACCCAATTATTTGTGGAGGAACTTGGCAACCGGCAGATTTTACTTTTGTCTTCTTTGTGACAAACACAGAAATGAAAGCGATAATGTCATTTGACCATCGCTAAATATCGTTAATGTCCGCGAAGACCGTCCGTATTTCCTTCTCCAGGACCAAGGGCCACTCAGGGCTTTTCTCAAGCGTGGCCCCCACGCCAACCACCGTGCATTGGGCCCATTGTGAATATCGAGGTGCGTGGCCTGCTCTGCAGAGAATTACACCTGCTGAGGGGCGGCCCCCCTCCTGCGGAGAGAGGTGCGGCCATGTGCCACCCGGTCCCTCGGAATGAGCACAAAGCACAGGTTTTATCGGGGAAACACACGAGCCAGGGTGATGAGGCACGCAGGCCCCTGCACTGCCCTCATCCGTGGAGAAACGCAGAGGGGCAGGCCCTCCCTCCGCTACCCCCACGACGCGGAGCCCATGAGCGAGCGCCACGCGGCCTGAGTTTAGACACCGGATGCTGGAACGCAGTAGACACTTTGGGAGGCGGCATTCTGGCTGCAGAGTTCAGGAGCCTCTAGTCCCATGGGAACCCTGTGCCCGGCCTCTCTCCCCCGGGGGCAGATGACATTTGTCCCAGGCAGACTTCCAGGCACCTGACGAGGACCCCTGCCTGGGGTCACCGCCGAACGATTCTGCAACACAGATCCACCCCCCGCCTCTCCTTTGCACAAATGTTCAAGAGCCGGTTTGTCTGAGGGAACACGTAAATCGGGGTCAAGGCTGGTTCCGTGCTTCCTGAAAACTGACCCAGCCACGATTACTGGCTGCACCCAGCCCGGGCGTTACCATCCTGCGGGTGCAAACACAGTCACCTGGAGATTAGTGAAAGGAAAAAATGCATGGAAAGAAAGAAAGAGAGAGAGAGAGAGAGAGGGAGGGAGGGAGGAAGGAAGAGAAAAGGTCAGCCCATGAAATGCACAAAGGGGTGTTGGACTGCCAAACGCGGGGGGCCCCGGGGCTCCGTGCTCAGTCACACGGCCGACGGGATATTAATCATCACCTCGGAGCATCAGATGACGGAAGCCAGCCGAGGGCTCTGCTCCTACCAGCCACGTGGCTGCCACTGGGTGCTCAGCTTTGGGGATCTCAGTGACCAGGCTTCCCGAAGGCACGGACGAGAGGACGGAGGTCGGGGTGCGGAACAGGCGGATGCGCCTTTGTTTCACGTTAAAACTGCGGAAAACGGAGACCTGCTTTCTCAAGTACGGTTCCTACCGCCCAGCTGCAAACACCTCAGTGCTTTGGTACGATCTTAACCCTCAGGAGGGCTGAATCACGTCCAGGTATTTCTTGGCTTCTGTAGTTTGTGAATGACCTTCTTCTGACTTTTGCTGACAGCTTTCACTTCGAGGTCTTTAAGAAGCAGATTGTAAACCCTCCTTATGTACGAAGGTATCGGCCATTTCTTCGTGACGCTGTGGGCAGGCAGCTTTTCCTGGGGTGCTGCTTGTCATTTTTGGTATTTGACTTACAAAAGGTGCAAAACTTATGAGTTGGCTCGATCAGTCTTTTCTCTTAGAATTCCTACCTTTTTATGGTTAGAAAGTCCTTCCTAAAATAAAAGTTACATAAATGATAACTGTATTCCTTTCTAGTGATGTTATGGGTTTGCTGGGGTTTTCTTTCTTTCTTTCTTTCTTTCTTTCTTTCTTTCTTTCTTTCTT
>NW_026057583.1:5680905-5717376 GCF_023721935.1 Panthera uncia
TTTTTTTCTTTCTTTCTTCTTTTCTTTTTTTTTTTTAGCATTCAAATCCACCTGGAATTTATGCTGAGCTATGGCAGGTATGAGACACAAAATCCAGCCATGTGATCTGTGATCAGTGATCTGATCAAACGTGTTTCTGACCAGTGCACCCTGCCCCATGAGCTGTCCTGTGCACCTGCCCCTGAATCCGGACAATTTGGTTGACCAGTCGGCACCCGGCCACACGGTTTTCGGCCTGTAACTCTGAGACAGTAGATTATGTGACAACACACGTTCTCCCTCTTTTTTAAATGTCCACAACTATTCACACACATAAATCAATCTTCTGTGTTAACTTTAAATAGTTTGGTAAAGTCCCCCCAAAACCTCCCATTGCAATTATATTCAATGTGTTCACCAGTTGGTTTGCTGTATCGCGTTTGCTCTCCAGGAATTATAAATCGTGTAAAAACTATAAATATAAATATAAATCGTGTAAACTAAGCCAGAGTTCGTGACGTCAGCAAACTTTTGTTCTCCTTCTCACTGACCCCAAACGGAATTTTGTTAATTCCTACAGTTATCTTATGTTCAGATAATGAGATCTTTTACTAATTACGTGAGGCAAGTGGTTAACGCTTGTGATTGAGTTTGCCATATTTCTGTGATAACCTGGCTCGTTCTGAAATCTCATGTTCCTTCTAAGGCTTTCAGTTGAGATAACTCGGGATGAGCAGCTCCATAGCGAGGGGGGCAAAGTACGTGTAGACCATAACATCGAACGTCATCTAGTTTACAATTTAAAATGAGATGCTTTCGGCGGAGTTACCTCAACTCATTCTCACACAATTACAAGAGACAAAACTCGGTGTCCTCCTGTTACAGGTGAAGGAGCTCGGGCAGGACAGTCCTGAGTCTCCCCGATCCACACCGCTGGCGGGGGGCGGACGTGGAGCCTGATGCAGGGACTGGATAAAAATATCAGCTGCATGTATCATGGGGGATAGTACGCGCGAATTCGTGTGACCCGGGACGACACCGGCTCACCCAGCGCTCCCTCAGTCTCCCACCTCACGGCACACACAGGAAGTGACATCATCACATGGCACACGGGTCAGGTGCACAGAGCTGAGGGTGCTGTCTCCTGCGGACACCCGGAACCCACGTGGAACCCTGTGGGTGCGACGCTCGGATTTCATGCCGTGGAGGGATATCCAGGGTGCAGCGTCAGGCCACAGTATACGGCTGCGAGTGTGAGCAGTGAGCCCTCATCACAGGACCCGGAAGGTCAAACAGCCTCATCACAGAACCCGGAGCGTCAAATACCCACCGTGGTAGGTATTAATTCCCCTTCTCTTCTGCCCTTGAGTCTACACAGAACTGGTCTCTTTCTTGTGCCTCAGCAACATCCCGTTGGAAGTTAAAGACAGAAACTAGGTGACCCCAGAGGCTGCCGTTTTCCACCCTAAACAACCCTGCTTCCTCCGACAGCGTGATCAGGGTGCCCGTGCAAACCCGGCGCTCTAACACACGGCTAACATGGCTCAGGTCCCATCCCCTGTCCCGTGTGGGGCCCACCCAGCGCCCGGCCCCAGCCCAACCGTCCTGTGCATTTCTGAGCGGATTCGAATCCCCAGATACCTGGGGGCGGGGAGGCGGGGGGCTTACCGTGGATGCCGCTCCTGGCCACCCTTCCCTCGGCTCTCGTCCACCCACCGTGACCCACCTTGATTCCCATCCTACCGCCATCCCCACAACGTCCCGTCTAAGTGTGCAGACGCACACACAGCCTGTTCCTGTTCTGCACTGCATCGTTTTCTCCTTCTGGCTACACAAGCTTCCTCCTCTACCTGGTCTCTCCTCCCGGGCAGAATCCAATTTGTCCAAGTGTCTCACGGGGTGTCCGGAGCAGTAGCTCTGACATACAAGGTCAGGGGCATTGCTCTCGTGTCCCCCCCATGACACCCCTAGTAAATGCAGGGACGCTGTGCTGTCCGCACAAGGCAGGAAGAAAAGGCCCTCCTAGATGCAAATCAGAGCAGCCGCTGCGGAAATCAGTGCAGAGGGTCCTGAAAAATTAAAAAACAGAACTACCCTATGACCTAGTCATTCCATTTCTGAGTGTTTACGTGAAGAACACAAAAACATTACGTCGAGAAGAGAAAAGCACCCCTCTGTTCCCAGCAGCGTTGTGTACAGTAGCCAAGACGTGGAAGCAGCCACGTGTCCATCAAATGACGAACAAAGAAGATACGCTATATACACGCACTAGAATACTACTCAGCCATAAAAAGGAACGAGGTCTTGCCATTTGCAACGACGTGGATGGATCTAGAGAGTGTAACGCTAAGTGAAATAAGTCCGAGAAAGACAAATACCGTATGATTTCACTCGTATGTGGAATCTGTAAAACAAACGAGCAAACAAGGCTCCCCGGCCAGAGGGGAGGGGGTGGGGGGGATGGGCAAAATACGCGAAGGGGATCAAGAGGCGTAACCATCCAGTCATAAAATAAATAAGTCGCAGGGGTCAAAAATACAGCACAGGGAATAGAGTCAACGTTATAGTAACACCGTATGGTGACAGGTGGTTCGGGGAGCATTTCGCGTCGTGTGGGACTGTTGAATCACTGTGTTGCACACCCAACACTAATATAACATTGTGTGTCACTATACTTCGATTCCACGGTTTTGCCTTTCCCAGAATGTCACGTGGTCGGGACCACGTAACAGGTAGCCTTTCAGACTGGCTCCTTTCGCTCATTTCCCGCTGATGCTGAATGATATTCCGTTGTCCGGATGGACCAGAGTTTATCCATCACCCACGGAAGGGCATCTTGGCTGCTCCGAGTTTTGGCGATTACGACCAAAGCTGCTGCAGACGGCCGTGCGCAGGTTCTCGCGTGGACCTGATTTGTCTATTCCTTGGGGTTAATGCCGAGCCGCGAAGGCGCTGGGTCACGTGTGGGGTTTTGTGGGAACCGCCACGCTGTCTCCCGGGGTGGCCGCACCACGTCCCCTCCAGCAACGAACGAGACTTTCTGCTCCACGTTCTCACCAGCACGGGGTGTCGTCAGGGGCTCCAGATTTGGCTGTTCTGTGCTCCTTCTGCAACTTCCCGTGAACTTAGAATCATTTCAAAATAAGAACATTTAAAACTCAAAACTGCAGAAGAACAATTTGACTATGCTACCTCCGTGCTGGCTTCCCGCCTCACTTGTGCATAAAGAATGTAGTCTCACCGTGACCCAGACGGTCTCCTGAGCTGTCCCGCTAGCCCCCCTGCTCACTGGCACACCTATCGTTCTATTCCGATGTTCCCCAAACGTGCCCTGAAACTCTGCCTCAGGGCCTTTGCACTTGCTCTTCCAGCTGGAACGTTCCTGCTCAAACGCCATCTCATCAGTGAGCCTATCCTTGAACCCAGCCCCACTAATTCCTGTCTCACTCCATTACCGCACACCCCACGTCACCTGTCCTCACCGCACCATCGCGACCTGACCTCACACCTATTTACTGGGTCGTCTGTGTCGAGACTGTTCTGGAGAACGTAAACTTCACGAGGGCAGGAAGTTTGTTTCTATGTTATTACCTCCCAAGTGTGCAGCACATAGATGTTCAATAAGTGGTCACCGAATCGATTACTCAATTCACTGGGACCGTTGTCCTTATGGTTACGAGTTGCAAGCTGAAGCCTCTCCCAGTCTGTCTTGGGTTCTCTTTAGAGCGCACACACGGGTTTTACCGTGCGACAATGTAAACATCCACGCGGCGGGACTCCCTTCTTTCTCCTTCTGGACATTGTATCATAAGTAGAAGGACCCCCTCCCAAGCCAAGGCTTCAAGTGTTTGCCTCTCTGGAAACTGCTGAGCAGAAAGCAGGAAACAGAGAGGAGCTGCTTCTTGTCTCCAAGCTGTGAGCATCACTTCCTTTTCGCGTTTGTTTTTATCCTCACGGTACCCCTTTGCCAACCCTTCTGTTCCCAAGTTTGCCGGTAACCGGGGGCTCTGGCGGTGTTTCTGGCGGGCCACAGCTTGCACACGCCGTGCAGACTGTGCGAGATCTTGGCTCTGTGAGCCGGCCAGCGCTACCTTCAAATAGGGGAGTGTACCCTCTACCCGTGTCTGCGTGTCAGAAACACTTGAGGTTAGTTCTTTTTCGCCAGTTTTACAGCTTGTATCTCTGCTTCAAGATCTTTGTAGAGGCAGTGACTTCCTTGTTTTTAATATGATGATGACACGTTTGGTCACAATTTTTATCTGCCCCATGCCAACGTTGTTGGTAAGTGTTTTCCATTTTCAGTGTGTTTTCCCCAGTGTTTCATCCCTTTTATCCTGTATCCTTGGATAGACCCAGGGCTTCTCAACCCAGGCACCCCTGGCATTTTGGGGTCCACGGCTTTGC
The DNA here is from genome assembly GCF_023721935.1 of Panthera uncia. Taxonomy (NCBI): domain Eukaryota; kingdom Metazoa; phylum Chordata; class Mammalia; order Carnivora; family Felidae; genus Panthera; species Panthera uncia. The sequence goes on from NW_026057583.1 coordinate 5,685,289, forward strand.
TGCGGAGGCTGCCTTTGCACGGCCGGATGGATGTTCAGTGGCATCCTGGACGCCCCCCTCCCCGGATGCCTCCTCCCCACTTGTGACAACCAAAAGTACGTCCAGACACTGCCAAGGGGGCAGCCCCCAAGTGTCCCCCCAGGGTCACGGTTCTCCCCGTCGAGAACCACTGGCATCGATCACGAGCTCCTGTCTGTGGTTGCTCATCCCTGAGACAGAAGGACACAAGCCTCTCGCGTGGAGACGAGCCCGTGCTGGGGCAGGCATGACGTCCCCTGTCAGCGTGTGGCGAGGGAGCAGGAGCCAACGAGCGCCCACAACCCTCTTCTCCAGCCCCCTGGGCACGGCAGGTGGCGCTCCACACGGGGGGCGAGGGGGAGCCAGTGACCCTCCCAAAGCCTGTCCCTAAAAGCCCTCCGAGGATGAAGCCCAACCCTCTCTTACGGTGACCCAGACTGTTCTGCTGGCCCTCACCTGCCTCCCCATCCTCGCTGTCCCTCGTGCACCTGTGGCCCCGCCCCCGCGCTCCGGCCAGCCCGAGTCCTGGCTTCCCCGAGCCATGCCCTGCCTCGAGCCTGGACCCCTGTCATCACGTGGCTCGGTGAATCCGTGGATGCACGAATGAGTGAGTTTTCTAATGTGTCTTTATACTTGAGAGAGACACAGAGTGGGGGGGGGGGGGGGGGGGGGGAGGGGCAGAAAGAGCGGGAGACACAGAATCCGAAGCAGGATCCAGGCTCTGAGCTGTCAGCACAGAGCCCGACGCGGGGCTGGAACCCAGAAACTGTGAGATCATGACCTGAGCCGAAGTCGGACAGTCAACCGACTGAGCCACCCAGGCGCCCCAATGTTTATTTACTTATTTACTTGAGAGAGACAGAGACAGAGAGAGAGAGACAGAGACGGGAAGGGGCAGAGAGAGAAGAAGACACAGAATCTGAAACAGGCTCCAGGCTCCGAGCTGTCGGCACAGAGCCCGATGCGGGGCTCGAAGTCATGAACCTCAGATCACGAGCTGAAATCGGACACGTGACAATGAGTCACCCAGGCGCCCCAGGATTTGCTTTCTTACTGATGTCATTCTGCCTCCACCTCCTCCTCCTCCTCTTCCACCCCCTTCTCCTCCTCCACCTCCTCAGCCTCCTCCTCCTCCTCTTCCACATCCACCTCCTCTGCCTCCTCCACCTCCTCCCACTGCTCCTCCACCTCCACCTCCTCCACATCCCCGTCCTCCTCCTCCATCAACTGCTCCTCCTCCTCCACCTCCTCCTCCTCCTCCTCCTCCTCTGCCTTCTCCTCCTCCTCCTCCTCCACATCCCCGTCCTCCTCCTCCATCAACTCCACCTCCTCCTCCACCTCCTCCACATCCCCGTCCTCCTGCTCCATCAACTCCTCCTCCTCCCCCACCTCCTCCAGCACCTCCAGCCGCACCCAAGCTACTCTCTGATGTGACTGTTCGCCGCAGCAAACGTGCATCATCCCAGTTGCAAGTGGGAGAATTGCAAGGTGCCTTCGCTGGGAGGTTCTGAACGGAGGTTCTGCGGGAGAACCAGCCCGGCCCTCAGAGCCGAGGTGAGCCTTACTGGCGTTTCCACCCTGACCTCTTGTGGTCGTTTCTCGTATCGCGGCAGCCCTCGGAAAAGGAAATGCCCCGAGTGTTTCCGGGAAAAGCCATCAAGGGACTCGGCACAGCAGCTGGAGCAGCGCTGACCGGGCACGACGTGCGTTCACGCCACTTCCCTTCGGGGACTTCGCTCTCACCGCAGACGGAAGACGCCCGGCCCGGCAGCGGGTCACCCTGAGTGGCCGCACGCGGCCAGGGGCGGCTGGACCGGGGGCCCCGCCCGACTCCACGCTTGGTGCCCGGTACCTTACTCACCGGGCTGAAGGGTGACCGTGCCTCTGCTCGAGCCAGACGCCCGTCCTCCCCCGCCCGCAGACGCCAGGCTCTTTGTTCCCGGGCTCTGACTCGGGCCCGGGTTTCCACCACAGACCCCTCGGCCTCAGACCAAACACCACCTCTGGCCCTCCTGGTCTCGCCGGCTTGCATCTGGCAGACGCGGGGACTTCTCAGCGTCCGTAAGCGTGAGCGTCAGTTCTCACAGCAAACCTACGGTAAGTCCTGTCGTGTCTGTGTCTCCGTTTCTCGTACACCAGTCTGGAAGAAACGTCCCCCCCTCGGTGGCACCACATTCACAAAGGACAGAATCAGCAGCTCCAGCCTGAGCCACATTCCCCTGCGACCCTTCCTCACCCCCGGCCAACCACTCCTGTATCCAAAGCTTTCACCAGGAATGGGTTTTACTAAGCCATTTATCTTTCAGAGCCTCTTGAGAGAAGTAAAAAGCATGGCTCAGTTTACTCTTACCAGCCGGACGGTACTAGCCGGACGGCTTTGGGAAAACCTGAGTAAATGATCCGTGCCTCAGTTTCCCCACGGTAAAACGGGAACGTTGAGAGTCCCCGCGTCAGAAAGCCATTTGGAGAGCTAAACGAGGGGACACACAGCAAGCGTCTCCCGCTTGGGTTTGCTCACAGGAAGAGCGGAGAGTGATTCCTTCCACGGTGGCCGTGATTAGGATTATTTCTTAAATCCGCAGCCGCGTTAGAACAAAGGATCCAGGAGCGCCGTGTCGGGACCCAGGGTCAAGGCCAGGTACCAGAACAAGCGGTTCCTGGTGCTCTGATCGCGTGGGGAACTACAAGGGGCTCGGCAGCCGAGCCTGGACCCGGGGACGGAGGCGGACGCGTGCACGTCTCACTGTGTCACAATTACGCGTCACTCTCCTGTTGGGGGACACTTGGCCTCAACGGGGTTCTGCCAGATTACCTCCTCGTCTGCTGCGTATTTTCCCGGCAAGTTTTTTCGTCCTTTTTTGAATGTCCGCGTCTCTCCGTCTGTTAAAGGAAATGTACTTGGATCTTACACTTTTGTCGGAGAGTTTCTGTTTAATTGGTTACATAGTCTTTTTATCTTATTTTTTATTTTTTTAAAATTTACACCCAAATTAGCATATAGCGCAACAACGATTTCAGGAGTAGATTCCTTAGTGCCCCCCCCCCCCCCCCCCCCCCCCCACGGCGTGTCGCGTGGCTCCGTGCGACCCTCGGGGCCTGTTTGCCCGGCCTGCGCGCTCAGGCTCCCCGGGCCTGGGAACGTGCACAACCAGAAGCCAAGGCCAGGCCCTGGTCGGCGTCTTCCGGAGAGTCGAGGAGGGAGGAGGGCGCCCCGGACGCAGAATCGCAGCGCAGAGCAGGACCTGACAGGTTGCTCACACGGCACCTTAACCCCCCGCCCCGGGTACTCGCGGGGACACAGCAGGGAAGAGGGGACGCCCGGGGGCAGCTGGAACCCGTCTCCATCAGCCGCTCGCCAGTCGGGTCTGCCGTGCCCTCGCCCCACAGGCTCGCCGTTCGGGCCGCTGGTCCCGGCTTCCTGACCTCCGGGGGGCCCTGGTGGCCTCGGGCCGACAGGCAGGACAGGCGGGCGCGGGGCCTCGGTCCGTCCTCCAAGTCCCCTCGTCAGTGCCGGCCCGGCCCCGGCCCCTTCCCGCTCCTGCACACGCTGTTCCACCTCCCCGAGGTCGCGGGCACAGAACGCGTCCTCGGACGCTCGCGCCCTGCCTGCTTCCGTAGTCCCTGCAGGCCGCGTCTGGAGGACGGCCGCTCGCCAGGCCACCGCCCTGAAGAGGGCACGGGATGCGTCAGCCTACTCTTACACACAGGCCTGTGCACGCGTACCACACACGTGCTTACACGCACACAAACTAAGACACACACCGTGCACACGCACACACACATCGCACACACACGCGCGCACACGCTCCCCTGTTGCGCAGCCTCCAGCTGCCGGTCCGAGGGCAACACACCCAGCGCGTTCGTGAGCGCTGGCTGTAAAACGCACAAACCGAGGATCGCTTCACACACGCAGTCCCCCCACCCCAGGGTCGCACCTGCCTGAGAACCAGTCCCGTTAAGATGAGCTGCCCTGTGTGGCGAATTAGAGAGACTCCAGTTAATACTTCAACTGCCTAAAATACGACAAGTCAAAAATGAAACGGACACGCAGCTCACATAGATGCTCTGCGAGGGCAAGCCACGGGAGAAGCCAGACGCCCTTCTGAAGGCTGTCCGGCAGAGCTGGGACCCCGTGTCCCCCAGCCCCCCCTCACCTACCTGGGCCTCGTTCCCTCCGCGAGGGACACGACTAGTAAGAGACGTGACTTGTTAAAACCACCGTGGCCTCGCACTCCAAGAGGGAGCGTGAACAGCGTGGTCTGTGGGCGCCCCCGAGAGTCGCGGCAGCAGCGGCCTCCTCTCCAGCAGGCCAGGTGCCCTCTGGGAGTTCACACGCGGGGCACTTCCTCCTGTAGCCCCTGGGTCTCTCACACGAACCCCCGGACACACAGAAGCTTCTTAGAAAGCGGAATGGCCCTGTCTGGGCTCTGCCGCCCTCGCTGGCCTCAGGCAGGCAACTATTTCCCATCAAGTTCTGCAAGGCTTGTCCGTGAGCGGCAGAACCAAGGACCCGTCACAGGAGCACAGCACACGGGCAGGGACATCCGGTGACAAGCCACTGCAAGCTGCTGAACGTCCTCCCGGCAGGGAACGCCGCGAACGGCTGGCTGTACGTTTTCACATTTAGATTTCGACGTTCGAAGCCTCTCAGGTCCCACTATGTCTGGTTTATTTACTCGTCTTGTTGGAGAGAGTGACGAAAGAGGGAATCGGCGGGTCTGAGCCCAGCGCTGCGCGGGGCACATTCACTCACGTGGTCTCACACGGGGCTGGAAGACACACACGCACGCCTCCACCTGCACACCCACCTACACGGTCAGAGGGCGGCGGCCTCTTCCCGGGCTGCCCGCCCCGGGGCTTCCGTGTATCCAGAGCTCTGTTCTGACCCTCACTTCGCAGAATCTGCAACACCTGTCATTTCCTTCCTCCCCACCTCTGTCCTGCTTTAAGTTGAGCGGGGCATTAATTTTTTAAATAAGGGAGAGGAAATGCCATCAGGGACATAGGCACAGATAAGCAGTATTTATCTTTCAACTAAGCTAAGTAAGCCTCACGGAGCTTCGTTTCCACGTGACGTGTCCCAGTGCACCTCGCCCACGACGCGTTCACACCTGCCAGACGGCGCGGGCTTCGGATTTCTTGGTAGAGGTACTTTAAGGCAAACGTCGGATCTTCCTTCGAGAGCTATTACGGAGACATGTGATCAGTAATGCATTAACTTCTTACGAACAGGCAACGCTATACATTCAGTAACTAATAATGTATTAAGACCTTAGCACGTGGCAGGCGCTATTCTGGGGACCAAGGACACGGCATGGAGTTTACATGTAGTGGCGTAAGAAGGACAATAAACAGACAAGTACATGTATGTGTCAGTGGTGACAAAACTAGCTTCGAAGAAAAGCAGGGACAGGGAGACGAGGAGGCCGGGGCAGGTGAGAGGGTGCCATCTCGAATGGACTCGTTAGGGTAGATCTTGCTGCTAATGTGACATCTAGCCAAAAGGAGGCCACGCAGGTGTCAGAGAGATGGTGTTCTAATTGGAAACGGCATGTGCAAAGGCCCTGGGGCAGAGGCAAGGCCCAGTGTGTGATAGGAACAGCAAGGAGACCTGGGTGGAGTGAGAGAGGGGAGCAGGGCAGCCGGTATGCCGATGACGCGGGATCTCCCGGCCCACAGCGAGGACTCTGCCGTGACCCGAGGGACCTGTGGAGCCACGGGAAGGGGGTGACCCAGAATGACACGGTCTGACTTGAGTTTTAAGCAGACGCCGTGGCTGCTGAAATGGCACGTAGCACAGCCACTCCCCGTCTTCTCCCTGTTCTCGGCCCCTCTGTCCGGACCACATGATGACGTTGCTTCCTCGGTGACCTCCCGAGTCTGAGGCAACAAAGTAACCAAGGCCCCAGTCACTGCTTCCGCTCGCCTGGGAGATTTACCCGCGGTCTGCGCACGCCTGCACACAGACCCCGCACACCCCGCGAGGGCAGCCTTGCTCCGTCACGCCGTCTGCACGGGCGCCCACAGCCCCCATTCGTCTGTAAGCTCCTCCAGGGCAAAGAAATAAAGGCACAGGTCTCCACGGTGCTCAGGCTTCGTTTTTATTAAACCACGTGCTGCCTCCGGGGAGATACAGCCGACCGAGGGCACCGGCCTCCGGTTTCCTCCCGCTTCCATGGCGGGCACCCCTGCTCACCCGGGACGGGAAATTTCTGCAAAGCCGCCCGCCCCGGGGCCCGGCTTCTCCAGGCACAGACAGCTCCACAGAGGGAAGCGGACTAAAGAACCCCTTCTTCTGCACAGAGGCCTGGACACACACAGGCCGGATGACCCGGGCACCGTGGGGCAGAGGGAGCGCCCGGAGCCGCCCCAGGAGGCCTGGGCACGCGGGGTTCCTCCTCTGGCCAGACGCGGGTCACTTCCTGTGGCCCTGCACAGCGGCCAGTCTCAGCCTGACCACTCGCTCTTCTCGGCGTCGCGCACGTAACGCAGTCAGATGCGTCCCCGTCACCGGGCTCTGTGGGCGCCGGCCGCCGGGACACCGGGAGCGGGCACCTGGGAGCTCGGTGCCCCCCCCCGCCCCGCCCCTCCCTGGGTGGCTCTGCCTCCGGCCCAGCAGGAGCCCGTGACCTAGGAGGGCAGCTCCGTGCTGGGGGCGGGGCGCAGGGACTAGGAGTGCGCCACCCGGGGGGCGGGCCGCTTCTCGGTGAAGAAGCTTTTCAGCAGCAGCACCTGGCTGAAACTGACCAGGAACAGGGCGACAGTCTCGCCGACAGACCAGTACGAGACCCGGCTGTTCAGCTCCTCCGCCCGCGCCCGGTCCTGGGCCTCGCGGAGCCGGTAATGCGTCTGGGAGTCAATCACCGTCTTCAGGGCCTCGTGGATGGTCACACAGGCCGACTCCATCTGGGCGGGAGGAGAAGAGCAGTCATGTTCTAACCCCGAGAGGAGCGTGCAGTCCGCACATGGCCCACGCTGACACCCGGGGCCACGTCCCCTGAGCCGCCGGCACCGGAACCGCACAGCGAGCCCGAGGCTCCGATTAGGAGGTGGCGGAGTCAGGAGCGGAGCCCGCGTGTCTGAGTCCCGAGCCTAGGCCTTCGAACGCGGCCCTGGGGTCTCACCTAACATTCGGGACAGTGGCGGGCGGGGATCGCCACCCCGCTGGTAGGAGGCCTGACTGACTGCTGGCCCCGCACACAGATGAGAAAACTGAGGCTCCAAGAGGCCGTGTGACCTGCCCGAGCTCAGAGACGTGAGTCACAGTCGTGGGGGCCTGTTCCTGTACACACACAGGCACAGGAAGACACCCCTCTCGTGTATGCACACACACCCGACCGCACATATGAACGCACATGCTTACACACACACGCTCACGTGGGACCCCCTTCACCCGGCTCCGCGTACTGAGGCAGAACCTTGACTCCGTTCCCCCTCCCCCACACCTGCCCACTCCCGCGACACGATGAGCTGTGACTAGGTCACACGGCACGGCCACCACCCCAGCGCCTGACCTGACCACAGGAGCCGCTGAAAGGGAGCAGAGCTCCAGCTGCCAGCCTAGAGGACACAGGCACGTGCGGGGACCGAAGGAGGTCTCTGGGGGCCGGGGCACAACAGCCGACAAGGACCCGAACCCGCCAACAGTCTGGCGAGCGCGGAAGCTGATCCCCGGCCTCACCCCGACCCAGCCTGGGGACCCGCGTGGCCCGGACCGCCCGCCTGCGGCCCTGAGGTGCACGTGGTCCGCTTCGGACGCTCGGTTACGCCACGAGTCACAAGCCCGCGGGAGTCACAAGCCCGCGGTGGTCATGAGGCTCACTCACAGGTGACCTATGACACGCATTTATCCAAAACCTAGAAGATTCTATCCCAACAAGGCCAGAGAAGCTCGCAACGCGTCCCGGAGACACCTGCTTCGGTCCCCGAAGCGCAGAGGTGAACTGTCCACACCGTGAGCGCAGGAAGGGAGGGGAGACCGAGTCACGGAGCCACCGCCTGACTGACCCCCAACACCCTCCCTTGTGTCACAAATGGAACTGTTTCCGGGAGGCAAATAGGAGACTGTGGCCAAAAAGCAACGTCGCCCTTACTTGCCTCACGGGCTGTTCACTCCGGGCCACGGCAGGCGCCACACCAGGCCACGCGAGGGAGGACGAGGCCTCCTTTCGGCCCCGGCGTTTACAAGGCCACGTATCGTGTCCACCCGATGAGTGGTCTGCCGCCAGGGCTACGGTTTCCTGCGGACACGCGGGCGGCTGCTGTCACCCGGGTCCATGGGGAAGAGCTGCAAAGTGCCACCCAGACAGGAAGCGACAGGGTCACTGCCACCCAGGTGGAATTAGGGGAGCTTCACAGGGCAGCAGTTCAAAGGGCAGAATCCAGGGTCACAAACCCACTTTCTCGGGGACACCCGCACACCCTGTCATCTCGGGCTGGCGCCCGGCGTCGTCACCTGCCCCACACTTGGTAGGCGGCGCGTACCTACAGGCGTCAGACGCTGAGAAGCGGCCACCTGATCCTGGAAGGGCTCGTGACACCAACGAGTTCCTTGATGTGTCAACCGGCTCCAAATGCCGGCCACAACAGGACCACCCGGGGCACAGACCTCTGCCGGACTCACGGCGGCATTCGTAGGCGCTGACGCCCCCCACCCCCCGCCCCAGCTCTTCAGGTGACGCTTCTGGAGCTCACGAAGGCACGTCCGCCATCGCAGAATGAACAGCGGATAAACCGGGAAGGGCTAGGAAGGAGGCCGCGGCGTGGGGTCAGGCTACTCTGCGAGCCTGTGTCCAGGCCAAATCACGACACGGCACTTCTGGAAGCCTCTCTAGTCCAGCTGCACCGGTCACTGCGGTTCTGCGGGCAAGACAGGGCAGAGCGGCGGACAGACGTGGGCACCGAGGGCCCCGCCACAAGCAGGTTCGGGGTGTCCCTGAGATCAGCGGGGGCCGGGGACGCACACGTAGGCATGCGCACCTGTGGGGCCTGCACACGCACACACACTCACTATGCGTGCACACACAGACTTTGCCTTTAAGCACGAGCAAAGGGCCCACGTGGGTTTCCGGGCTAGAATTCCACCCTCTTCGCTTAGGTCCGTCCCACGCTCATTCAGACACTCGGAGAGGGCGCTCCCTGGGCCCTGGGCCTGGCTGGGGGGCTCAGCAGTGCAGGTCGGCAGGTGCAGGCTCCTCCCAGGGCCCAGAATCACTGGAAAAGGAGGGAGGGAAGAGGAAGAGAGACAGGGAGGACCCTGAAGTCACAGGTGCAGAGGCCCGAGGCAGAGGACACGTCGGGTCCGCCGTGCGAGGCGCCACGCCGGAGGCCGCGTCCCACCCACAGGCCAGAGACGGCACCGCGGTTCTGAGAAGAGGGCGGTGGTGGCCTTCACAGGAAGGTCTCAGATCAGGTCCCGGAGGGTAAAGCAGCAACGGGCGGGAACGTAGCTCTCCCAGCATCAAGGCCACGGGGACCCAGGGGCAACACAGCACATGACGCGCACCCCCCCCCCGAAGTACCCCCTGCCCAGAAAGGCACACTACATCCCCATCACTGGGACCCCCGCCTGTGCCAGTGCATGGCCCGTGACCACAAGCTTTCCGTTAGGAAACCCGTCCAGCCTGCTTCCTACCCTGCGGAATCCCTTCTGCTTCCAAGAACCCTGTTTGCTCAGGGCCCTGGGCCCCCTGGGCTGGAGTGTGGCTTCCGCCCTGGCTGGTTCCCTGGCTGGAATCCGGGAGCCTCCCGGGGTTTCCGGTCACTGCTGCCTCGTGACAGTTGCTCCCTGGAGACACCCCGATCCGTCCCCCTCCCGGGACCGTCCCCTTCCTCTGCTGCCACACCAGCGTCTCACCCTGTCTGTCCCGCCTGGCGATGCTCCAGTCTTCAGCCTGCAACCACCAGCAAGGTCCCCCAGCCTGCACCCCACGGGGCCCCCATGGACAGGAGCACTCGGGTCCTTACAGACTTCAAGAACTCGGAGCCAGGGAAGCACGAGCTGACCTCAGAGCAGAGGTGGGAGAACCTTTAATCCTCCCCGGAAGACCAGTGAGCGGCCCGGGGCCTCTGACCTCCGCTGGAAAACCTTCAGCCTCTGCTGGGATCTGCCCGGACTCTCAGGAAGCTCGGCCGCCCCAGGGGCACCCTCCCGGCCCCTGCCCTCTCCTGAGAGCCTGGTCAGGCTGGGACCCAAGCTGTAGACAAGTCCCCGTGGCCTTAGCCCCGGCCTGGACCTTGGTCACTCTGGATCCCGCTCGTCCATCAGAGTTTGGATTCGGGGGCCAGAAAACATGGCCTCTGGCCCACCGCTGTGCTGGAAGAGGTTGGGGAGGGGGCAGGGGGTGTGAGAAAAGAGCCAGGGCCAATGGGGGATCCAAGCCACGCCAAGAAAACAAGGTCTGGGGAGGGACGGGCACCTGCCGGCCCCTCCCGAGAGCCGTCCCTTAAACCACAGCTCTGACCACAGCGCCCCGTGGCTAACTGACATGACCACACATCTCAGCCTGCCGCCAGCCGGCACCAGCACACAGGAGATGCCCGCCACACGGGAGCCAGGCTCTCAGGTGAAGACACAGACAGACGGTGCTCAAGGCTGGGGGTGGGGGCGGGCGGGGTGGTCAGAGGTACCAGGGGAAGGGACCCCCTCTGGAGGCTGGGTAGGAGAAAACAGGAGATCCGGCCACGCAGAAGGGGGTGAGTAGTCAGTTTCCTGCAAGAAAACCAAATCTAATTCTAAGCCTCCAGGAAAGGATTTCTCGATCGCAGTGACCACCATTAAGCCTTTTCCCTACCCGATCCGTCTTCCACCGGTTAGAGGGGGAGACCTTTGGCTCCGCTTCCAGAGTTACCCCATCTTCAGCACGGAGGCTGTTGCGTCGGGAGCCACAGAACTCCCAAGAGTACGGGCTGTGGGACCTCCCACCCAGGACACGCCACGGGTCACGCGGCCAGGCTCAGACCCAGGGCCGTCTGGCGGAACCTGCCACGCGTGGCCACTGGCCACCTGTGACTGCTGGGCCCCGGAAATGTGGCTACGCGGCCAACGAGGAAACGAGTTTTTAATTTCATTTTAATAAACTTACGTTGCAATAGCCGTCCGCGGCCAGGCCACACCCCGGACTGGGTGGTGGTAACCCCCATCTGATCAGGGAGGGCAGACGAACCCACGGTCAGAGCCACAGAGGAAGGGAGCGGGTGACCACGTGACCACCGAGAGGCCGCCCAGAAGGCGACCTGGCCCCGCTGGAGACTTAGACGCTCTGGCTTTGGATCAGGAGCAGCGCAGCCCCGACGGTCAATCCTGTCTTGCGGGGTCCCCTGGGCCCCGCCACGCGGTCATGTGGCAAGTCTGTGCCATGCGCCACGACCGGGGGCAGGGGATACCAGGGTAAACGGCACGGGTTGCTGGGCGGGCCTCAGGAAGCCGAGAGCCTGCACTGCACGTGAGGGGCAGGAGGGAGACTGACGAAGGAGCCTGGGCTCAGTCTGTCACTGGCCCCGAGAGCCCATGCACGGCCATCTATCCCCGATTCTCTTCCAGAGTGTGGGGCCCTGGCTGCGAGTACACTCCCCAAGCAGACTGTCTCTGCCAGCCCTCCCGGCATCCAGGGGGCCGCGGGACACCTGGCAACGACGGGCTGAGCAGAAGTTCGGCGAGTGACTCCCGGGCCGGGAGTCTGAAGAACTTCCGGAGGAAGTCCGCTCAGAGCCCAGAGGAATGGAGCAGGGAGCCCACCAGACAGCACCCCGGATTCCTACGTCAGTCCGTGGAGGAAAGCTCTCCACCAACCTAGTTACCGCTTGAGTGAGAAAAGATCTGCCACAGGGTTAAGCCACCGACACGTGGGGTTGATCTGCCGTCGCAGCTCAAGTGGCCCTAACAACACACCGTACGAAGCAGGCGTTCGGTCTTGATGACGCACACACACTGTACACGCGGGGGGGGGGGGGGGGGGGGGGGGCAGGCACGGACGCCCCCCCGAGCGATGCCGTTTGAAAGGCCGGTGGGAACACGGAAATTCCAGAGGATCTGGCGAAACAACGCAGAGGGAGAGCACAAGGGGGACCGTGTCGTTTAGGACTGAACGCAGGAGGAGGTGAGGCCAACACTGAGCCACGCAGGCCAGGAGCTGGAGGCAGGGCGACTGAGTGCAGGCCAGGACCGACCCGAGGGGAAGAATGGGCTGAAGGCGGAGCCCGGCCCGCGGCCGCCGACGTCCACTCACCTGGGTGAGGGCCGTGACCCTGTTCCCCATGTCTGGGAGGATGGGGGGCTCGTCGCCCACTTGGAAGTCAAAGTAGACGGTCTTGTGAGAGAAGGTGGAGAACTCATTGCTGAAGCAAAACTGATAAACGCCCTTGACCTCGGCCCGGTGCGTGAAGCTGTCGTACTGCTTCTTGGTTTCCCTGTAGATGGTCTTTCCCAGGGGGTCCTCCACGTAGCAGTCCACGTCATAGTGGCCTCCGGTAATGACCTGACAACCAGAGACACACCCACCGTCTGCTTTACCAGTGGGGCAACCAGCGCGCGTGCAATGCCGACCGGCCACCGTGAACTTCCTAGAACAGGTGCTGGGATGCTCTCGGTCGTCCTGGGGACGACACTGAGGTTGGGAGAGGTTAAGTAAATCCGCCATGGCCACACTGCTAGAAAGGGACAGGGCTAAGATTTGAATGCCCGTCTGCCCGACTTCCCAAGGTTTTGCTCTGCAAGGGCACAATGAGCTTAATCCTTCCCCTTTTACAGAAGAGGAAACTGAGGCTCTGAGATCAAGTAAATTGCCAGACGGGTCTCGTGAATGTTAATATTATTACTGATCAAATGCAAAAAGCAAATACAGATTAGAGTGCTCATAGACCCGGTGGCCATCAGAGGTGGGAGGGTCCTTGGGAATGACACAGTTCAAACTCTTTATAAACATAAGAGTGACAAGATGGGCATTGGGCAAAATCACACAGGTGGTCATCGGCTATAACCAACGTCCATCGAGGGACACAGTCAGCAGCCTACATCCACTTCCAAAGTTCTTCGTTGCACAGATGGGAGGATTTCCTTTATAAGTGGTCGGCCCCCTGCTGCTGGAGGTGCCGAAATCAAGGTGGCCATCCTTTGACAGGGCATTTCTGCCCTAGCAGTGACCAGACCACCTCCCAGGCCCCTCCAGCCTCATAATGACCGGTTTTTAGTGATTGTAAGGGGGGGGGGGGGAGGGCTGTTAACCCAGACACAATTTGCATGGTGTCCACAGAGATGTCAAAGTGGCCATACCAGCGACCCAGAGGCCATCCCACACCATGTTGTCCCCAGGCACAAGGCTCCTGCAGTGGCTCTGGCCAGAGAGGACCCATGAAGGGCCTGCTTCACTCCTGCTTGCCCACGCCACCTCATCCCGGGAATGCCTGGGAGCAGGTGTCCACGGGCAGGTGGCCTTCTGGGGAGGATTCCCACTGGCACCCCAACCCCAGATCTGCCCACTAAACCTCCGGGGCAGATCCCTCACCCGAGACCAGTCCCCACCCGTGCGCCGGGCGGTCTGTGGGAGGAGGCGGGAGTGCAGGAGCGGCAGCATATGGCCACAACAGGACTGCTTGCTGGTAAACACTGCGCCTTGTCCCCTCCCCTGCGCTCACCCCGCCTCCGCCTGTAAACCCTGGAGAAGCGGGGAGTACGACCACGAACCCACCTCCCGCCCCCACTGCCGTGCTTGAGTACACGCGGGACAAGGCGGGCCGAGAGCGCTGCCTCCCGGCCCGCCCGCAGTGCCGCCCGTCGGGGCGCGGCCTCACCTGGTAGTCCAGGGAGAACTTGGCGCCCCGCTCCACGTCCTCGTGGAAGCACTGCTTGGCGCTGTCGGGCAGCTCGAAGGTGAGCTCGGCGCCCCGCGGCCGCTCGGCCCGGAGCAGCAGCAGCAGCAGCAGCAGCAGCAGCGGTGGCGACGGCGGGGAGCCGGGACGCGCGCCCGCGGGGCCCATGGCGCTCCGGTCCGCTCCCGGCCGGGGCGGCGGCTGCGGGGCGCTGGGCGCGGACGTGGCGCCCAGGCGGCGCTTCCGGGGAAGGCGCCCCGCCCCTTCCCCGCTGCGCGTGCGCGCTGGCTCCGCCGGGCAGGCCACGCCCCCTCCCCCTGCGGCGCCCGGCTTGGCGGGCGGGCTGGGGGCGGGGCCGGCGGGCGCGCTGCGCGGGAGCCCCGCACCCTGGGGCCACTGAGGCTGCGCTCAGCCACTCAGATGTCTGGGCTATCAGGACAAGGCGAAGGTTCTCCTGGGTTAAAACGCTCTTTCTTTCTTTCCCTTTGCCTTCTCAAAACCATGAAAGCGGGGAAATTGACTTACTGCCTTCTCCATTACCATTGGCCTAAGAAGATATCTTGTATAATCACTGCTACAGGGTTTTGATATTCGAAGAGCAGGTAAAACAGAAAAGACACCGACTGTGGTTTGGCTACTCAGTAAAGAATTTTTCGGGACAGCGTTATCACATGTGTATCCGGATTTCCACAAATAATTGTACCGCCATATAGACCCCCACGTGGACGACAGGGAAGTGTACCGCCGCGGGGCACATCTGGCCGTGAATTAACGTGCGAAGCTATGTCAAAGCAATCAGATGACTCTGTACCAGGCTCAGAGAAGGTATGTTGTGCTGTGCCTTGAGGCTCTTTCCCTGGTTCTGTCCTGCGGCACATTCTTTTTTAGTTACTGATATATGTATATATATATCGATATCAATATATACATATATATTGATATATATGTATATGGAAAAAACATGTAAGAAATAATCATTTCATCTAGATGCACCGAGGGAAGAAGCAAATGACAGATGTAAGACTAAGATGACCTTAGCCAGCTGCGGTGCTAAGATTAACAAGAAATTTTGCCAGGTTACATGTTAAGTCCTGTGTTTAAGTTCCAAGAAAACACCTGCATAAGCTCAGAGGCGGGAAGCCTGACGCGGCCGTAGCTCAGGCCACGGCATTCGAAGCCTGAGCCTCAACAACACTTAGCTGAGGGTAAGAGTGGGAATGCACCAACTGAGCAAGGAGGCCTGACTCGCCCCCTGGGGGTTAATAAAGGAACAGAACTGTCACAGCACCTAAGGGGTGGAAGGCAGTAACTGTCACACTGTCTCAGGCACTGATCAGAGCACATCTGTGTTACTACCTTGGGAGGGACATGAATAAAACGGGAATAAGTCACAGCGAGGTAGTTAGGAGGGGACCAGTCTAGTAAGCTGCCAGGAAGGCTGCTCAAACAAAGTGAAGTCGAAGGAAACAGGATATAACCTTGAAGAATAAAATCTAAGGATGAAGAAAGTGTTAACTTTAAAAAGTTTGCATAACAGCAATCTTTACAGCTACCATTCAGCACCTACAAGGTGCCGGCCTGCAGTGTTAGCTACTCACACACTTCATGTATTTTGCATTAATTAATCTGCACGAGCGGCCATGCAAAAACAAAAAAAAAAAGTGTTATTATTCCCCCTTTGACAAAGAAGAAACAGAAGCTCAGGAGGTTTAATTAAATAGCATTTGCTTCGGTCGGCATTTGCCGTGTGAGTCAGTGGCTTAAACCAACAAAGACGCACAATTTCTCGGGATTTCGTGGTTGGCTGGGTGGTGCTTCAGCCGTTTTTGCTTGGGCTTATTCACGCAGCTGCCTTCAGCCAAGGGTCCTCGGGGCTGGAGGTCCAAGATGGTCCCACTGAAGAGGCGGCCGGCTGATGCGGGCTGCTGGCTAGAACAGCTCAGTTTTGCATGCATCGTCTCCCTCTTGTGGTTTACGTGATTTCTTCATATGGCAGGCTCAGGGCAGCATCCCACGAGGGCCAGGACAGAAACAGCAAGGCCCCCCCACAAAGAACTACACTCCAATATCACTTCGGTCACTTTCTGTTTGCCGAAGCAAGTCCAAGGCCAGACCAGGTTCAAGGTGAAAAAATGGACTCCATCTCTGGATGGAGGAGGCCTAAGTCACGTTCAGAGGAGAAATATATTGGGTGGCAGGAATCTGTGGCCCCTAAACAAGCTGCCAGGGTCCCCAAACTCAGCTTGTTAATAGCTAAGCTAGGGGCGCCTGGGGGGCGCAGTTGGTTAAGCGTCCAATTCTTGGTTTTGGCTCAGGTCATGATCTCTCGGTTCGTGGGTTTGAGCCACGCATCTGACAGCACAGAGCCTGCGTGGGATTCTCTCTCTCCCTCTCTCCCTCTTTCAACGTAAATAAATAAACTTTAAAGAAAAAATCATCAAGCAGAAACTGGGTAGACAAACAATTCACATGTTGTCCCCAGTGAATGAAAACACAACTCTAACTAGATTAAATGATACAAGAATATCTTACTTCATGTAACAGGAAGTTCAGAGGTAATGCAGCCTCCAGGCAGAGCGTGATCGAGGCTCCAGTCCATCTCCCTACCAGCTCTGCCCTCCTCTGCACATTGGTTTATCCTTTGACTCCATTCTCTCATTGTCAAAAGAGGGCTGTCAAACCAAACAAACAAACAAGTAAGCTTCGGAACAACATGTTTATTGGGTCACATCTAGTAGGAGGTAGAGAAAATCTGTCAACCGGGGGATGTATGTCCTTGGTTCAGCCCAGCTGGTCCACTCAGGCCATGTCTCCTCCTCTGGATCTAAGGCACTGAGAAGGGAAGGCCGTGTGGTGATTGGCTTAGGCTGGATCCTTTAGCCAATCACTGATGAGGAGAATGGACTTGTCGTGATTAACTCAGACCAATCAGGACTTCCCTTGGAGGGAGCTGGGGAGGGAGCAGTGTGGCTTTAGTGGAAAGAGAGGCCAGGATGTGGGGTGACCACGTGAACAAAATCAGGCCGGAACGGAAAGGAGAAAGGAGGAATCAGACCAGCTAGGCAAGCAACAGTGCCCACCGTGGCAGGGAAAGGATTAAATACTTCTTAAATTCTAATGGGATCGTTACAAAATTAACGTAGACCCTTACCTCTCACCGTAGGAGAAATTCTTTTTGCTCTGGATCGGGGATGTCTAGGATTCTGGGTCCATCATCCCGGATGAGGCAGAGGATCCAGAACGGAGGTCCGGGGCGGGGGAGGGGGGGGTGTCGTGTTCCGCGGGCTGTTTCTTTGGGCTGGTCCACACCTGCAGGGCCTGTGTGCCACCTTCTGTCCCCCCATCACCTCTCCCCCCTCCCATCCTCCTCCTCCCCAGTCCTGACACATCACGCTCACCCTGTTCTGTGAACCGCATTACGTTTTTTACTCTGTGATGTCAAAACCCCTGTCCACTATCAGTCCAGGAAATTGGATCACAGAACCACCTTCAGCTGAGGATGCCCGGTGAGAAGCGTCCGACACTTTTCCCTGCGTTGACCTGCTCTGGTATCATCATAGCTGTAAAGCATTACCCCCTTTTGTTCCTTGAGGTCTGTTGCTTACCCCTGATGACCTCCCCGGGGGCAAATGCCATGGGTGACGCTTCTGTCCTTTGCACAGTGCATGCCGTGGGCTCTAGAACACCCTTGGGTGTGAGAAACGTCTCACTCCTTTACTCTTCTAAATCTAGTTAAGAGTGATCTGCTCCCCTCCCCGCCACTTAACAAAGACGGTAAGAGTGCCCATGTCGTCCCGGGGGAGCTCCCCGCGCCTGTCTCCTGTAGGTCTTCAACGGCTCACGGAGTTCTGGTCCCCGGGCTGTGTCATCCACAGGCTCACTGGCCACGTGGATACATGTGCTGTCTGAGCTGCAGGGTTCCTGCAGGGCCAGTGGCTCAGATGCCCCTGCCCAGCCTGACCCCCGCGCAGCCCCCGCGCAGCCCCCGCCCAGCCTCGCAGGACGCACCATGGACCACTCCCCTCTACCCTTTTGTTCTAGAAGGGGGCGAGCTCCGCTCAAGGGACCCCAAACTTCCAAGCCTTTTATCAATCCTGGGAATGCGCCCCCCCCCCCACTCCAGGTGGGCCACTGTGGCCTTATCCCCCATCACTTCTCCTCCCCCCGCAGGGTCCCTCGTAATCTCTCCTCGAAGGATTCAGAAACTTGTGGGCCTGCTTTTCCCGGAGACGGAAGTGGGGAAGGGACATCCTGAAGCCAGTCCTTTTTGTGTTTTTGTTGACACAATTTCTTTCAACCGTCTAGGGGAGGCCCCAGAGATAAGGTTGGGGCTGTCCGGAGAGTCAGGGAGTGTGGATGAAATTTGAATCACAGAACTCTGCACTTCAAGAGACAAGGGCTAGTCCATTGGATTCTTATGCTCTGCCCCGGAGCAGGGCCTCGTGTAACACTCGCCGACACTAGAAGCAGGGCCTGAGGAGGGCCAGCCCAGCGACTGCTGAGTCCCCACAGGTGGCGTGTGTCAGACAGCCCCAGGGGAGGCCCGAGCAGTGAGGCCAGAGGAAGGAAGTGAAGCCCACCCCTCCCAGGGGAAACGCCCCTCTCATCCTTTGCCCCTTTCTAACGGAGAGCCAAACTCCAACACTTCACTTACACTTTTGTGTAAGCAAAAATTAATTTTCAAAATGATGAGTGTGTAAAATATTGGGTGTCTGCCAAGGGAGACGTTATG
Organism: Panthera uncia; assembly: GCF_023721935.1. NCBI lineage: Eukaryota > Metazoa > Chordata > Mammalia > Carnivora > Felidae > Panthera > Panthera uncia. The sequence continues at coordinate 5,703,845 of NW_026057583.1, forward strand.
GGGCAGTCACGTCAACCCTGTCATAAGGAAAAGGTAATATTTATCGCTGAGATTTCACTACAGAAAAACGGAGAATGCTACCGAAGGATTGCAGTGTATCTTTTATTGACGTGTTAGAAATGCCTAACAGTTACGATACATGGATTTTGAGACATCTTTGAGCGCGTCGTCGGCTTGAGGCTAGAGTAGAACGCCGTAGAGAACGAGCTCAAGCAACAGGGATACGTCCAAAGCACCAACACAGAGGCAGACGGTCAGACACAGCCTGCGTTTTGCAGGATACCGTTCACTGGATGAAATTCTAAGAGAATTGACAATGATTCAAACAAACAAGTAAAACAAAAACCGGCTTTGGAGTGTCTAGAAATTAAACCGAAGTCCCAGACTTTAAACGTTAGACTCGTGTCCCATATTTTGATAAACGTTCCGGAAGGTCTCAAGTGGATGGGCTGTGAAAACTACAGATGGCAGCGAAATTCTGTAGTGACACCAGGATCCCGAAAAGAAAAGCTAATCTCCGACCTACGAGGCATATTTGAATCTAAAATATGCTTTTAAGAAGCATCGTTGTGAGGTTTGTTAACCTGGACAAAATCGCCTACTTATGCACGAACCAGGATAAAGCGTTGTGGTGGGCACACTAGGTTGGAACGGCCTAATTCAGCTACTGCATCGTCAAACAGGGATGAGACAGGGACGATCCGGTGACTGTCTAGAGGAAGGCCAAGGAGAGGGTCACAAGTGACCGATGCAGGCAGGGAGTGCCGCGACAGCGCCTGCCACAGGCATTCGGGGACGGACAGGTCACTCCGGCTGAGTAGCTACCACGTTTCGCGTTTCACCTGAGCTAATCGCTATGGATGTGCCGCGCTCGCTACGAGGATGAATCAGGCTTTCCGGTCTTGGCCGAAGGTTCAGACAAATGCTCGTGTGCAGCGCTGCTCCCCCACAGTTAGATGCAGGGCTTTCACCAGCACGAACGACACTTGGAGAGCACTGGCCACACGTGCGTGTGCACACACGTGTGTGCGCGTGTGTGCGTGCGTGATGTGCTGACAACAGTGGTTGTCTGTACGGTTCGCTCTGTAATGCTTCGGAGGGTTGTTTCTCTGCCGCTCATCGTGTGCCTTTGGTAGGAACCATTCGAGACTAAAGGGCCCTGGAAAGAACGTGGATTGTCCACACTAAACCAAGTCCGCGAGCCCTCGGTTTGCACGAGTTTACGAGCTTTTCTTCCCTCCCTGAAAGGAACACAGGGCCACCGGCACTTCCGTTTGTGTTTGCCGGGAATCCTGAGAGCCCGACCACAGTCGTCCTACAGAAGCACAGTTCAAACGGCTTCAAGTGAGGGGCAGGGCCGAGCCAGTCAGACCGCGTGCGGCTTCGTGGGTCTTGACTTGTTCTGGCACCGCCTTCTCCTGGAGCGGAGGTGATCAGCCGAGGTGATGGCGCCCCCCAGCGGTCTGACCTTGTCTGGAGACGTTTTTGGTTGTCGCAATTTGGGGGAGGATGCTGCTGGCATCTAGCGGGTGGACCAGGACAGCCCCCACGGCACAGAACGACCCAGCCTAAAGTGTCAGTGGTGCCCAGGTTGGGCACAGGCCCGCCCTGGAGGAAGCATCAAAAAATGAACATTTGGCTTATCTGTGAGCATCGTTCATCGTCAGCACTTTTGTTCGGGATGCCCCGGTAAGGGTCTAGCAAGTGTCGTCACAGAGACGCTATCGTATGAGAAGCGGATGTGGCAGAATTTACTGTACGAGTGTACTTGGGGCTCAGAATTACGGAACCACGGAGAAGCTCAAGGAGACACTTGAACTTTTCAGCTGGACTTTACTGCGTTCTGTGTAGGATATTATGTATAACTTGTAGATTCTGAAGCCTCAGAGGCCTGGAGATGTGCCGGAGACTGGGCGACCCCTCCTCACCCCGGGTGCGGCACAGGCACGTTCTGGCACCGGCCCCCACGCCCTTTCCAGGTGAAGCACTGCCAGCCCATTTTGCAGACAACCGAGTGGAGGCTTAGAAAAGCCGAAGTCCCCAAGCTGGGAAATGACGGAACAGAGTTGCAAACCCAGACCTCAGAGCCTCTACTCCTTCCTCCACGGGAGGCGACCCCCAGGGACCACATTCTTCCAACCACAGAGCACACAAATCTGAGCAGCAGGAGGGAAAAATGAACGGGAAAACGACCAGGCCCATCATCTGAAATGTGGCCCCGTCACACCAAGCGTGCTAAGTCTCTGCTTCCCTTCCTGGGTTTGCGCAACGGCTGGAAAGCGTCACCCGGGTTATCTCTACAAACCTCCCGCCGCGTAGACACTTCGGATAATTCGCAGAAACTGGATTTCTCTGGAGTTACCTGGACAAGAGCATGGGAGACGCCAGTCTGCACCCCCGGAAGTTTTCGGGCTACAACACCCGATCCAGTCCCCGCCACTCCCTCCAGCCTGAGAACCTCCCACTTGTGCTTTCCACGTGTGCGCGGCCCAGCGCTATGTATTGTTCTGGCTTTGGGGGGGGGGGGGGTGTCACCGACTTTTCGGAAGAACAGGCAAGAAACAGGTCTATTCTGGAAACTGTATCACATTTACCTCCAAATTAATTACCAGACCCTGGCTGTGTTTTCCCAAGATTTTGGCACGGCTCGTGTCAGGGCAGGCGGATGAGGCCAATTTCACGTCCGATGCACCGATGACAATGGCACATCGGAATTTGGGGGACATGTAGTTGTATCTGGGGACTCGTAGCACAGCCAGATGAGCACGTGAACACAGTGCGATACGGGGGTTGGGAAGACCGTGACCGTGCCGAGCAGGACACTGCCCCATGACCCGGTGACAGGCAGCCAGAGCCCCCGTGATGGGGGGGGCCTCCCCCACCTTCCCTGCCTTCTGGTGCTTCTGATGGGGGCTCTGTCCCCCCTTCTCCGCCTTGGGCTGACACATAACACGCAGCTTGCCAGATCTCACAGCTCAGGGGCCAGTTTCGAGCTTTTGCACACGTGACAAATTCTAAAGCCTCATTTCCTTTGTAGGCACTTTATAGATTTAGTACTAAGGGCATGCTTTCACTGCCGTCCTGGGATCTAAATTCTAGTTTGTCTGGTGGAAAGGAACTAATGTCAGGGGCCTAGATCACCGTACCAGCTGCGTTACTTTCAAACCCCAAAGGTTTTCTTCCTTTGGAGAAACTTATTCTCGGTAACCTCATCCCCAGAACCCAATTACCCTGAGCCCTTTTCAAGCAAACCCGTAACAACCCACGATCATTTCAGAAGGGAAGCGGGGCCCTGTTCCGTACCCTGTGAGGCGGACCGCACAGCAGCACGGGGGGACGGGCGGGAGGAAGAGGGCCCACGCGGCTGCGTTGGTCCGGATTATGGTGCCTGTCGTCGGGTACGTGGAGACCCTCTGGAAGTGTCTAGGCCGTGATCTCCTCAAAGCCAGACAGCTGTTTCACATGCTCGACCTGCATGGAGTGCCTCCGGAGTAGTTTCTTTTGACTCCTCGAGTCAGCTCTCTTCGGTGAGCTGGGAGCCACGGGCAGCATGGATTTCAGGCCGCCGGCAAGTGGAGAAGGAGGTTTGCCGCCGGGCCTGATATCTGGGATGGGTGGGTTCAGATTTACGTTTAAAGGGGGAAGGAAGCCGGGCCTGGTGTGCGAGATGCGGTCCAGCAGCAGAGTCCCAGAACCTCGCCTTTCCAGAAGAGGCGGTGGCCTGGGGCGCGCCGAGCTGGGGGAGGTGCTGGGCGCCACGTCCAGGGACTCGCGGGAGCCGTGGAAGAGAGCCACGTGGGAGCCGTTCAGCCTCTTCCTCTCGAGGGGCCCTTTGCCCGACTCCAGGGAGACGGGATTGAGCTGGTCAGCCCCTGGCTGCAGATCGAAATCGTACGGGTCGTTTTCCAGCCGCTTGCGGGACACTGATGGACTGACTCCAGCCTTCTCCTGCTCCACAGGGAGAGTCCCTCTTCTGGCCACACGAGGGTGGGACGCCTGGCCCTTGTCGTAGGCGGCCTTCCAGGATGCGGGTGCCGGCGAGGCTGGGATCTTCAGAATCTGCTCTGTGAATGTGGGGAACAGGGCGGGGTCTTTGCCGTCGATACTGCTGGCTCTGGAGAGCGGCCCCCTTTTGGGGAAGGACACGTCGCTAATGCTCTTGATGACCTCACTGTCTGTGCCCGCGCCGTGGGCGTCGTCCTGACGCACGTTAGCAGCCAGCACGGACGGCGCAATCAGGCCCCAGGGTTCGGACTGGAGCCTCTTCAGCTGGGGCAGGCGGGCTCTCTTGAGGTTCCCAACTTTCCTGGTGGGTGACCCAGGCTCGTTGAGAGCCTTGGCGGTGTGGCAACCACTCGGATGCCCCGTTTGGACGCTGAAGAAGTCGTCCTCCCGCTCGCTGGGCGGAGCGCCCAGGCCCGGAGCCTTCAGTTCGACGTCCGAGGGAGACGCGCACAGTGGAGGTGACTGTCTGTCTTCCACTTTGGGTGACGGAGGGACGTTAAGGTACTGTTTGGCGGTTTGGGCGCCCGCTGATGACTTATCTGTCGTGATGATAATCACCTCCTTCCCTTTGGCTTTGCAGGCGTCGAGGAGATGTCTCAGGGCATCTTTGTCATCCGCGTGTATCGCGTAAACCAGAGCCGAAGCCCCCGTGCGGTCCTCGAGGCTGGGGTCCGCGCCGTTCTCCAGGAGCAGGGAGACCACCTCTCCTCCGGCCCTCCTGATGCAGGCGTGGATGAGGGCCGTCTTGCCAGACTTGTCCTGGATATTGGGGTCCGCCCTGTTGTCCAGCAGGTACTTGACCATCTTGGACTTGCTGATGCTCTGCTGGTCCACGTGCTTGGTGATGCAGGCCACCATGAGAGCCGTCTCGCCTTTGTCATTGCTCTCGTTGATGTAAGCGCCCCCTTCCAGGAGGAGTCTGGTCAGCCTGAGCCTCCCCAGCCACACAGCCTTTAAGAGTGAGTTTCCGTCGGTTCTCAGTTCAGTGTCCTCCTCCATCGCGCTGGCCTCCGCGCCTCCGAGCCACCGCGGCGACCAGACCTAGCGAGGGAAGAAGAGAGAAGCATGGCGTGCGTTCTGGAGGCGCCCGGGTGCTGATGGTGCGGCTGTCACAGGGCTGGACGCAGTCCTGTCCCCGCCTGATCCCAGGTGAGGCCACCTCGGCCGCATCGTCCGGCTCGTCTGCGTCCGTGTCTTCATCTGTGATGTGGTGGGAGGGACGGGGACGGCCACCTGGTGAAGCCACGCTGGGGGTTACGGGAGAGCGGACAGAAAACATCCACACAGGACAGCAGCTGACATAAACCTGGCAAGCGATCACACACGCGGGGGCTGCCCGCCCCACACTCACCTCAAATGCCGCTTAGAAAACTCCGCTCCATGCCCACAGGCACCTGCGTCCCACGAGGGAAGGTGTGTGTCCCCCGGGGTCACTGCCGCAGCGCCGACATCGGGCAGCGATTCACACCCCATGGGTCACCTCGTAGATAGCGGATGCGCTGTCATCCCAGGCGGGCATCCGAAAGGCCGGGAGGGAATCCACCAGAAACACGGGTTACTATCGCGATCGGGGAGGAAGCAGAGAGAGAATCATCGCAAAGCAAACTCAACCTCGCGGCAGCCCTGATGTCACAACCCTCCCCTCCTCCCCCTAGTCTTCCAGAATAAGGCCAAAGCACGGCCTCCCCGTGGGCAGGTACGAGGCGGAGGGCGGACGGGACCGCACGTTGCTCGCAGGCGACACAGGGCACAAAGCTCAGGCTGCAGCTTCCTCCGCGGGGGTGAGTCTGCGGCCGCCGAAGGCTTTTCCGCTTTCGTCCTCCCCGCGGCCGCCGCCCGGTTCCCGCAGCCGGAGCCTCCAGGCCGGGTGTTGCCGGAGAGCCTTACCCGAATTCGGACAGGCGGGCCCCCTCCCTGGCCCAGGCGTCCGCCGGCACAGCCCCTCCACGCGGACTCCCGTCCCTCCTGCCGAGGAGGGGCCGCGGTTCCCGGGGTTTCTCGTCGCCCGGTGGGCACCACGGCTTCCCGATGCCACTGCCGCGAGCGGCGGCCAGCGGTTCACAACGTCCACCGGCCTGGAAGTCAGAGCCCGGCTTGGCCGAACGTGAGAGAGGGACTCACACCCCTCATTAGCGTTTCATACGTTCACAGACACTTGCCGTTTGTCTAGAAAGCCCAAACCGCACACTCCCGTACACGCACGCGCGTACGCGCGCCTCGACGTCGCTCTCTTCCGAAGCCACGACGGCGGACGGTCCAGCTCGTCTCTCTGCCTCCAACAGCCGTGTGTCGGTGTGATCTCGTTGCTGTTGTGGGTGTTCCCGCGAGATCTTCTGCAGCAACTTGACCACCGTGCGGTCGCGAGTCTCTGTCCCCCCGTGCTTCCGTCTTCAGCCTACTACGGGTCTGTGTGTGTGCGGGTGTGCACACGGGTGTGCGCATGCACGTGTGGGGTGTGCGTGCGGGTGTGCACATAAGTGTGAGCATGTACGTGTGTGTGTGTAGGGTGTGTGCACGTGGTGTGTGTGTGTGTGCGCGCGTGCACACACACGGGCGCTGGCCTTTCCCCTAGGCCCCACCATCCCTGCTCGGCACTGGCGCTGCGCACACAGGGTCAGGGTGTCGAGGTCTGTGTGCGGCCCTGGACGTTTGCAGCAGGATTTCCGGGCGCTAAATAACGGAGCGGGAACGTGCAGTGAGGGTGCGAGGTCTCCGCTCAGCGAGGGCCCTTCGTGTGCTGGCGCTTCGCCCCCAGGGCCACCAAGACTCCTGCACACACCATCTGTCCGTCTGTCCACCCAGGGCTCCCACGCCTGCACGCACCGTCTGTCCATCTGTCCACCCAGGGCTCCCGTGCCCACGTACCGTCTGTCAGTCTGTCCACCCAGGGCTCCCGTGCCCACACAGTCTGTCCATCTGTCCACCCAGGGCTTCCCTGCTCCCCGCACGCGCCATCCATCTGTCCGTCTGACTCTCAGACGCCCCGCTCGCTGTCCCCCTGAGCCGCTTTCTAACTGTGAGGTCTAACAGAGACCCCGCTCTGTTTAATTATTCACCACCCTGCAAACCTGGGCTCAAATGCTCCTTCCTTTCTAATCAAGAGAAAAAGCACTCAAGGTGGAAGAGAGCCGAGTAGAGTTACAACCGGCTCAGCTCCAGGCTGTATGAACACCTCCCACAGATCACGTTCTTCCCCAGCCACGAATGGCCAGTAAGCACACAAACAGGTGTTCGGCTTCGTGGGTAGTCAAACGAAACCAAATCAAAGCCCAGTGAGATACCAGGAGGCACGTGTCCAAATTAGCATGGCTAAAATTAGCCAGCCTGGCAATGCCCGGGGAGGGACAGGAAGCAACGGGACCCAGTGGGTGGGAGGACGAGACCAGCGCTCCAGCGGGTAATTCCGCACCTGGGTTCTGTCTGTGGGAGCCCGGAAAACACGGCCACAAAGTCCTGCCGTCCTAGCGTGCACACCGCGCGCCAGGGGCCAGTGCCCCCCCGCCCATCAAGAGGAGGGGTCGGCGTGTGACCCACAAGATGCGGCAGGAGTGACTGTGACTTTCGAGGCAGGGCCTCCGTGGGCCTGCCAGCTTCCAGTTTGCTCTCCTGGAGCCCCACTGCCTCATAAAGACACATGGGCTGTCCTGCCGGGGAGGACACAGGGAGCCCCAGCTGACCGCGACCGTGCGGGCGAGGCCACCCCGGACCCCTGGTAGTTACAGGTGCAGGCAGGACCCCGGGGGGGGGGGGGGGCAGCAGACGTGCCCAGAGCCTGGTCCAAACTGCAGAAACACGCACGAACAAGTGGTTCTGGTTCTAAGCCACTCGTTTGGGGAAGGTTCGTTCATATCAATAATTACCGATAAATCTGTGCAGCGAAGCAGGTACAAAAGCGTTCCCGACAGCACTATTCACAAAAAGCAAAAGCGAGACATCCTGCGATGAAGAAAATAAAGAAATTGTGCCGTATTCATACACTGGGATGCTATACAACACTAGGTACTCTTTCTCACAGACTCACACTCACAGACACACCCCCCCCCCCACATAGACATACACACACTCACACACACACACGGTTGATAACCACATCTCCTGGATTCCTTGATACTTCGCCACCTTCTGTGCTGAGCCCTGGTGTGTTCATCTCCTGGGCCAGCCCCCTCCGAGAGCCTGGCCCCACCCCCCGAGCCCCCGGGGCAGGAACACTGTCTTCTCTCCCTCATCGGCTTCGGGGTAGTTGGAAGGAGGATGAGGAAGAGAAAAGGGGAAGGTCATGTGGGTGGACAATCGGGTCCTCTCTCCGTGTCGTGTGGGGGGCCGGCCACGTCCCTCAAGGTCGGGGGTGGGGAGGGAGGGGACATCTAGCTGGTGCCTGTCTCCCTTCGCTTGCGTCAGGGGCCACCTCCTGCCCGGAGCTCGGCGTCGTCCCTAACCCCCGCTGCTGAGGAGAGAACAGGGTGGAGCCCAGGCATCCTGGTTGCTCCCAGCCCATCTACAGGAATGACCTTCTCTGTGCACGGGGAGCTGCTCCTCGTGTAGCCTCCGGCCAGCCTTCACCGTGGCCTCCCAACGGAAGTTCCTTATGTGACACACACGCCAGGAAACAAACACTTGTGTGAGGACAGGACCAAACCAGACCCTTCGCTCTCCTGCCGCCCGCCGCGCGCCACCTGGCAAGGCCTCGAGACCCACTCTCTGCCCCGGGGCCCACTCCCCACCTCAGGGCTTCGGCCACCGCCTCGCCTCCTGGCCCCGGTGGCCTCCTCTAGGCGTGCCCCCTCCCCACTGCGTCAGGCCGAGGGGCCCAGGCCCACACCTGCGCTCGGCTGACCGGGGACTCGGTCTCCCTGGAGGCCTCCAGGTGGCGAAGCCACGCAACACAGAAGCGTGGGCGCATTCACGCTCTCCAGAGCGTATGTGGACCGAGAGCGCGTGGCGGCAGGAGGTAGGTACCGGGCAAACTCTTTTCCTTGTCTTCCGCCAGAGCCTGCTCTTGGCGGGTTCCAGGCTGCGGGTGGGATGCGGTAGATCATCCGCTCCCACAACCCAGCAAGCCGCGCTCGCTGGCAGGCCGTGGCTGGCTCAGTGCCGTGCCCCTCGTGTTTGCTCCGCCTGTCATTCCCTCACTCGTCCCCCCGCCCCCCGGGTCTCCTAATCCCATAAAGCGTTGATGAACTAGTTCGTGTCTGCTTATGACATGTGCACTAATTTCTATTATAACAGAGTAAGCCTTGACTGACACGCTGGGATTACCTGCCCACCCATCCATCCATCCACTCATTCATTTGCCACCATACAAATGTTGAGGGTCAATACACGTGCAAGGCATTAAGGACAAAAAAGCATGTAGAATTCAGGCTTAGAAGGTCCGGCGGGAGGCCGGAGGTCACCTGGGAGCCCCTGAGAGATGAGGACGGTCAGAAGCGGCAGTTTGAGGACACTAAGGAAGCATGAAGCCGGAGATGTATTCAATAGTGACCGATCGGATGAGGGCATCAGCCAAGAGCTACATCACTTGCATTTGGGCATTTACCTCCTGCTGTGTGTGCATCACAGACAAACGTCAGGAACACCTAATGCACGAAAGACCACGTGCCTTTCAGGGCTTCCCAGCCTGTCGGAGAGAAGGAAGCAATTCTGACCCAAAGGGGCTGACATGTGCCCAGAATTTTGAAACCCCGCGCACTTTGACTGCCCTGGGCACCATGTTTTAAAATTAGCAGCCCCCAAGTGGGTGTTTTTCTTCCCTGTGTTTCAGAAGAAGAGTTAACGGAGAAATGAGCAGAATGTGCCTGGTTCCTCTCCTCTTGTCCCCCACCCAGCCCGCCCCTTCTCCCGGTCACTCCTCACGGCTGTTTTCTGTCTCAACCCCACATCATGGGGCGGGCACGCCTTCCAAAGGCACAGGGACTGGAAGAGACACACCGAAGACTAAAATATCACCAACGCCGGAAAAAAATAAAACGATGCTTTCTCTGATGGAAAGGGTGGGTGGGTGGAAGTGATTACCATGTTCGTCCAGAAGCCCTGGGGCTATTTTACCGTCCACAGAATTATGAAAGTCTAAGATTTCCGAGGCTGCGAGGGGCCGTGTTGTCCAGTCATTCCCAGTTTAGAAATGGGGAATTTCAGGACAGATCGAGTCCTTTATCTTGCTGAACCCAACCTCTCTGACTCCTGTGCTGCCCCACATCTTTTGCCTGAGCAGTGTAGACCAAGGCTGCCCAGTAATGGGCCAGGGGCCAAGTGCAGCCCACAGGGGCAGGTACGTCTGGCTTGACCGGCATAGTGTTTTAGTTTTGTTTCAGTTTGAATATTTTAAAATGGATCATTCATTGTTCAGTTTGGCAAAGGCCCTGCCACTCTCTGTAGTCTTACAACTGACCTAATTCATACATTCAGGCTACTTTCCTGGTCTTTGTAGGTATGTGGGTCTATGACACTGGGTGTAAAAGTAAAATGCTTGTGACACAAGTCATGATGCTGTGTCTGTGTTGTCCCCATCACCTCCTAGCTTCTTACCTCTACAGGTTTGTTAGGACTCTCTGCTGAGCTACCAGATGGAGAAGCCCGTTGTGTAAGCTTTAAAGCAGGGTGTGCTTCTGCAAGCCATTATAAAAAGGTAACTAACGGGGCGGCCGGAGGGGGGTGGTGCTCAGTGGCTTCAGCGTCCGACTTCGGCTCAGGTCATGATCTCACGGTTCGTGGGTTCGAGCCCCGCGTCGGGCTCTGTGCCGACAGCTCGGAGCCTGGAGCCTGCTTCGGATTCTGTGTCCCTCTCTGCCCCTTCTCCACTGGTGCTCTCTCTCTCTCTCTCAAAAATAAATAAATGTTGCAAAAAAAATTTTAAGTTCATATCTAAAAAAAAAGTGACTCACAATTACTTCAGTGCAGATAAACTACCATGTTTTGTCTCCTCCTCCTCGAGTCACCTTGGCATCGGATTTCCAGCTAACCTTGCCGTGTTTGGCACCGTGGTAAATCGGAGGATTGAGGCACTGCGTTTCGTTCCGAGTCTACCTGTATTTGACCCCCGTGGGAAAGGGAGGCAAAAGAGGAGGGTCCACCGGCACCTGCAAACGTCTGCAGAGCACCTCCTGTTCCCAAGGAAAGAACTGGGGACACACATGACCGTACTTAGAGGCCCAGGGTTTCTAGGACTTTATAACATTCATGCTTTGTGTTCTTCTTGTTTCTGGCTGTGGCCTTAATCTTGTTTCTCCCCCACTTTCTCAATTTGTGTTTGTTTTTTTTCCAGTTGAAGGATGTGCTCTATTCACTGCAGTTTCAGTGAGATCAGCATCCCGCTGTGACCACGTTTGCACACGTAAGTTTGCACACAATTATATCCTAATGAATCTCAGCTACTTCTGGTATGTGTCCACCTGACCTCTTGTGTATCTTTTTAAACATCACTTGAAATTCTTTGTGGAACAAAATAAAAGATAATGGTTGAACATGTTTTCGGTTGATCACCTGGCTCCAGCTGGCACGGACGGCATTTCTCTAGATGCACTTCAGGTCCACAATTGCCCCATAATCCAAGCTTCTGAGGGTGCACAGTCATGGTGGGGCTACGGCAGAGAAGCAGGCCACCCGGGTTCTAAGCTCAGCCCTGCTACAAGGTGGCTGTGAAATTCATTGCTAGCCAGCAGCATTTTGCCCAATGCACAGAACTCTGTCTCTGCCTTCCAAGATTGTTATGAGGGTCAAATATAGGCAACAGGCAAACACTCTTCAAAGTCCTATAGATATTTAAAGGATTATCATGTTGCATTAAACTCGTCCAGGATCCTACCTCTGAGCCCTGATCTGGGGTACCCAACCCGCACCCCAGGGCCTCTGCCATTCATCACCCAACCTCTCCCTCTTCTAACCACCTGCTCCCCATTTCTGTCCTCTGCCTCCCAACCGCCATGGGCCATTTGCTGAGTTTTCCCACATACAGATCTCTTTGACCACCCTCCCCCACACGTTTGCAAGGGAAGCCTTATGATCTTAACCTTACAGATACAGAGCCTGCCGCGCAGACAGGTTGTGCGATCTTGCCCAAGCGCGTATGTTTGTAAGCTGTAGCTTGGATTCGAACTCTTAGTTCCTCTGAACCCAAGTTAGGCGCTTTCGCGGAGGACATTCTGCCGGCTCAGGCACACCTCCCCACTACCGCCACCTGGCGTGCGGTTTACAGGTGCAGCCACACCACCAAGTGGTCGCATAGACTCGGACTAGACTTGGCCTCCTCTGCTCCCATTTTCTGAGCCTAAGCACACGGGTAATGGCACACAAGCTCGCGGCGCGCGTAACAACCGCAGAACGCAGGTGGGGCGCTTAGCACAGGGCCTTGGCACAGGTGAGCGCTCCATAATGTTAGATCTTGAAGGAGTTTGGGTGCGCCTTTCAAAATCCAGGAGGCCACCGCGCTCGGCCGTAGCATTCGCGGCAGCTTGGGGATATTTTATACCCCGCCTCTTCCTTCTGCAGTCACGGGAAGCAGTTAGAGGCGAATCCGACGCAGAGCTCCGCGTTACCGTTTCCCCCCCGCCCCGCCAAGGGTGGGGGCGGCGGCCCGGGCTCTGCGCGCTGCCCGGCGCTGTCCGAGGTGCTGGACGCCGGCGGGGCGCGCTCCACGCCGCCGGCTCTGTGCGCAGCTTCCAGAAGGCCCTGCGCGGTAAGTGCGTCTCCATCCCTGCTCTGAAATGCTCGCCTTCAAACTCTTTACAATTTCTGGAGCATTCTCGGGATCACAACCTCTCACCACCCTGCCGATCCTCAGAGGTTTCTGCAAACATGTAAGCTTTGCTCCCCCTTCAGTGTCTGCAGAGATCCAGTCGCCTATCACCCAGCCCCGCTCCGCAACCATCTCCTACAAAAATCCAGGCCCCTGCGCACCTCACCCCCACGCGTCAGTGCAAAAATGAAAAATGTAAACCCGTGTTCCACACCCTTCTCCCACAGTTTCCTGTGATAAAACCAGACTTCCCCCCTCCAGCCTCCCACTCCTGCCTGCGGCTCAACAGCGCGGGCTGACTTTCGGGGAGCGCAAGATCCCTCTCACACAGTGAGCCACCGGAGACCCCTGCGGGTGCGCTTACCTGCTGGGGGTGCTCACCAAACGAGGCCACCTGAGTGCAGGCCACCGGTAGTGTCATTGCTCCAGAAGCGAAGTCAGGGGCCCTCGGCTTGGCTTCGGGCCGCTTACCGAAGGGCGCTGCCAGGCTGACCCGCGCGGGCGCTGGGTTCACGCCGGGCCTCGCGGGTCCTGTAGAATGACTTGCCCGGAACTTCAAGGCTCGTCAGTAAAGCCTCTGCGTCACCCCTCGCTTCTCCCAGTTCAAGCGAGAACACGGCAGTTTCTTTAAAGAGAAAGAAGGAGGCGTGGAAGACGACGGTCTCGCCCAGCTCTGGCTTGCAGGTCTCCTGCGCAGCCCGGCCCTGCGCGCCGTCCCGGGGCCCCGCCGGCTGGCTGGCGAGCGCTGCCGCCCGCCCGCGCCCCGAGCGCGGCCGTGTGGGCGTGTGCGCCGGGG
>NW_026057583.1:5717776-5746695 GCF_023721935.1 Panthera uncia
GCGCCCCGAGCGCGGCCGTGTGGGCGTGTGCGCCGGGGAGGAGCGAGCACCGCGGGGGCGGCGGGGGCGGGCAGAGGGGCCCGCCGCCCCGCCCGCACCCCGACCGCGGCGGCCAGGCTCCGCCCCAGCCGGGAGGGGGCCCCCGGGCGTGGGCGCGGCGACCCCGGGGCGGTAGAGGGGCGCGCGCGCCGCAAGCCTGACGCCGCACGTGCCGGACCCCGGGAGGGATCCTCTGCTGTCCACGCTGTTCCGCCTTCCTCGGGCTTCCTTCGTCAAAGGCCCTGGGATCCAGGACGTCCGCCCACAGCGTGGGCGGGAGAAGACGGGAAGAGGGGGGCTGTGGCGGTAAGACTCAGGGGAGGGGGGTGGGCTCGAGGATCTGTTTCCATCCCAGCCCCGCCCTTCAGCGCACCTGCTCCAGGTGCCCAGGACTCAAAGCACGCGGCATCGTATCTGCAAGGTGAGCGCGCCCGCGCCCCGGCTTCGCGGAGGCCTGCCCCCCCATGTCTAGGTGAAAACCTGCACGCGTGGGGTGAGTGTTTCCTACAGGAAAGGCCCTCCTCCTCCTTGGGTCAATCGTAGTCATTTACATTTTCCTACAAAATTGCCCACCTCGTTCACAACGGCGGACTCTCACAGCTACACCTGTCACCACCTTGTAATTTTTCATCTCTTCCAAACGTGTCCTTGCACCCCCTTTCCACTCCGACATGGTTGCCTTTCCCCCTAGTAGTTTTGGTGTTTACTTTGTTGTGGTTGAATTACGGGATCTGCCTAAGTTCCATTTTGCGGCCCGTTAAAGGACCGATAAACTCAGAAAGCATTTTTCCTCCTACTCCTTGCAGGAAACAATGAACGACTGTTCAACTGAAGGAAACAATGCGTGCTTTTGGATACATGCATGCGAATACACCCGTGAAGTTCATGACCTATTACTACCCTCTACACCTGTACTTTGTACCGCAAGGCAGGACGGGATTGGTGAAGCTGAGCCAACTCCGGAGCCAGACTGCATGGACTGAAATCCCAACCCAACCACTTGCCAGCCGTGGATCTCTGGTGAGTCACTAACCGGTCTGTACCTCAGTTTCCACCTCCATAAAACTGAATTAATAATAGCATCTACTGTAGATGGAAGCCGCGTTTATGGTGAGCATGGCAGCACCTATCAAGTGGCCGAATCACTGTGCTGCACCCGAAACTAATACAACATTTAACATGTGTCAACTGTACTCGACCAGAAAAAGGAAAAAAAAGGAAAGAAAGGGTCTGCTTCATCAGGCCAGGGAGGAGGGGCAGCTAACATACGTAAAATGTCCCGTGCTCTGCCTGGTAGACAGTCGGCGCTCTCTAGGTCTTAGCTGTGTTTGTCTACCTGATCCAGTAATATTCAAAGTAAACTGTTAGAAAGACTTTCAGGGTGTTTGAATTCACTTATTATTCAAGAAAAACGTATCGAGTTTGGGCCGTGTGACCAAATCTGCATTTTATTTTATTTTTTATTTTTATTATTTCACTATTTTATTTTATTACTTTATTTTATTATTTTTTATTTTATTTCATTTTATTTTATTTTTTGTTTTATTTCATTTTATTGTTATTTTTTAAATTTTATTTTATTTTATTTTATTTTATTTTTGGTACATGCTGGAGACTGAGCTGTGAACAAGAAAGACAAGTTCTCTGCCTTCGTGGAGGGCCCTTCTAAAAATCTGGATTTGTCGGCATGTCTCTGGGCGTGTGTGTGTGTGTGTGTGTGTGTGTGTGAGAATCAGTGGTCTGCTGTTCCATGACCCCCAGTTCACACAAAAGGACACGAGGCAAACGTTTTGCATGCTCCTCCAAATCCGCCTTCTGGTGGAGTCTCCGCCCCTTTGCCAGAGATGCACCCTACGTGCTAGACCCACTTGATTGACAACAACAATAACAATTTTCAAAAAATAAGCCTTACTAGTAGTAGCAGAAAAGAATCCCCACTGTAGGCAATGCCTCCTAGCCTGAGACCTCCAGGAACACACTTGCAGGTGTATAACTGGATGACACGCATTGGGCATCTTAGCAAGAAGGTGCTAGAGCGTGCTGCAGAATTAGGGCTTTGGTTGGGAGGCTTAGGGGAGGGTTTGCTCCACTCTTAACAGAGGAGAATCACGTCAGACAGTATTCTGACGCCACAAAGAACATTAGAAAGTGATCCTTGGTGCCATGCTTCCCACGCACTGTTTTTGTTTTTCTGTTTGTTTTTAGAGATAATTGACATATAACGTATTAGTTTCAGATGCACAACGTCATGATTCAGTATTTGTATGTACATCTTGCAAAATGATCACCATGGTAATCTGATTAACCATAGTTACAATTTTTTTCTGGTGATGAAAACGTCTAAGATCTACTCTCTTAGCAACTTGCAAATATATGGGGGTGCCTGGGTGGCTGTTGGTTGAGCGTCTGACTTTGGCTCAGGTCACGATCCCATGGTTCATGAGTTCAAGCCCCACACTGGGCTCGCTGCTATCAGCCTGTCAGCACAGAGCCCACTAAAGATCCTCTGTCACCCCCTCTCTTCCCCTCCTCTGCTTGTGCTCCCTCAAAAATAAACATTTAAAAAAATAGCTTCAAGTAATAATATAGAACCTATTACTAACCATAGTCCCCATGCGATACATCACATCCCCGTGACTTATTTTGTAGCTGGGAGTTTGTACTTTTTAGCCTTCTCCCGTTTTGCTCCCCACCCCATCCTGTGTCTGGTAATCACCAGCGTCTTCTCTGTGTCCATGAGTATACACTCCGTTCCAAGCCAGGGCAGGGACAGTGTTTATTTCCCAGCCTGAACGGGTTCCCTGCACAGAGTACACTTTTGGTCAGTCATTGTCCGTAGGAAAGACAGACTCAGAGGTCAATACTGAGCTGCTTGGCTGGAGCTGTAAGCAAGGAGCCTTAAGTCCTCTGATTCATTGTCTGTACACAGATTTGGAGGCTATGTTCTAGAGCCATGAGGCGTTTTCCCAAGATCACACAGCAAATCAATTCCAGGTCTACTAGGTCTCTTGAGGTCAGTGTCGTGGGATTGGATGTGTTCCAGGCTATTACACATTTTTAAATAACTTACTAGATTGTTATTGTAAGTGTGTTATCGGTATTGCCTAGAAAATACAGATAAGATATGGACATGTTCTTCCAGTCCTTTTAGCCCACCTTTAATGTTAAAAAAAAAAGTTTCTTTCAAATGCGTTTATTGCACATGTAAATCGGATATGCTTTTTGCAGCAAGTATCAGAACGCCCGTCTCAAACAAAGAGGGACTGATCTTCTTACACAACAGCATGTCTGAAGGTGGGCCACTGCTGATGATGGTTCAGAGGTTCAAAACTCCCAGGGCCAGCAGTTGATGCCTGTGGCATCCCCCTGGAGTTTTCCAGAAGGCTGCCGTCAGCTCAAGCCATAACATCCACATCCCAGACAGACCACTGGGAAGGAGTGGAGGCAATCACATCTCTCCTCTTATCCGAAGGGCAAGCCTTTCCCAGAAGTACATCGCACAGCCGGGTTCTCCTTGAATCTATTAGAAATGGGACATATCTGAGGACGCTGGGAAAACGGGAAGCCAGATTGCTATGATTGGCTTAGATCAAGAGATGCTTCCTTTCCTTGGTCTGGTCTAATGCCAGATCGGAAATGAATAATACGACTGTCACAGTGCTTGTTATTAAACACTCGGGAGGTGCCGATGAGCAAGAAAAAGAGGCTGATATAATATTTATAATACACAAGTATAATTTATAAAACTAGAATTAAACAACAGAGTACGCTGTGTTAGTCTCGTTTCCTTAAAAATCAGCTACGAAGCCATCCATCTAGAGGTCTGTTCCTCTGTGACTTATTTCCACACGACTGCGAGTTCTTCTACTGCCTTGTCAGTGGCTGCGTGAGACATGAGTGTGCGCGTGAACCGCAATACCTTTAACCAACTCTGTTTCAGATGTGACGCTCTCCCGTGGCTTCTCTCTGTCGTAAACCACACTCCGGTGAAGGCCCTTTCCTCGGTCTTTTTCAAATTTCAGAATTATTCCCTAAGAGCAAAATACTTGAGGTTCCTGAGGGAAAGGTATGCAAAACTTTACCATTTGCATACAGAGTGCAAAGGGCTGCTCCGTGAAGGCCGTACCACTTTTCATTACCCCTTGCTCATGGCTAAGTGCATCCTTCACCTTATGAGATCTCATTGTTGAAGAAACTTGCTAACGTGATAATTAAAAATGTATTAGGTCATTGTTCTCGTTTGTATTTCTTTTATTACTAGTCATGGCTGAATTTTAAAGAAGTGTTTATTGCCTATTTTTCTGTCAATTGCTCATTTATACCTTCTAAATTTTCTCTTGGTGTACTGGTGATTCACAGTTGATTACAAAATGGACATAAAGTAAATAAAATTGTTCATAATTTCCTTATCCAGAAATGAGCACTATTATTCACCAGTTATTCATGGGAGTTCATAATGGGTTTTATATGCCTCTCCCTCTCCCTCTTTTCCTGTCTCTCTCTCTGTCTCTGTCTCTGTCTGCCTCTCTGTCTGCCTGTCTCTGTCTCTGTGTCTCTTTGTCTTTGTCTCCTTGCCTCTCTCTCTGTCTCTCTCTTTCATGTCTCTCTCTATCTCTTTGCCTTCTCTCTGTCTCTTGTCTTTCTCTTTGCCTCTCTGTCTCTGTCTCTCTCTCTGTCTCTGATGTCTCCCTTCCATCTATATATCGATCGATCTCTCTATGTACCTATCTTGTGATTATTTCCTTTGGATAAATACCCCAAAGTCAGATTTCGGAGTCCTACAGTAATACTATTTTTTTTAAATATTTGCCAGTTTGAGAGGCGTGCTTGTAAGCTTTTCTCTTTGTCCATGATCATACCCTCTGGCATTCCCAGTGTTGGCTCTGTGGGGCTTCCTTTCTCTTTTTTCTTGGTGAGACCCGACCAGGGCTTACCTATTTCATTGTTTTTCTTCCAAAGACAGATCTCTGACATTTGTTAATTGTAGTATTTTTCTAGTTTCAATTCACTATGTTTTACTTTCATTCCTATTAATTCCCTACCCTTGTTTTCCTGTTTCTCTTGCTGTTTGTTTTCTTAGCTTTTTGAGTTGAATTCATAGTTAATTCTGTCTTACTCTTCTTTGCATACAATTGACTTTATTCAAGGATACAAAGTATCTTCCAGGTACAACTTTGTCAATCCCCCTCTTTTTTGTCTTCAAAACGAAAATCACTTTTTGAAAAATACGACACTTTAATACAATTAGAAATTTTAAAGAAGATAGAAAAGTACAAAGAAAATAGAAAATCACTTGAAATTCTTCTTTGCAGAGTTAACCATTGTTAACATTTTGGGGAACATCTTTCCAGAAATTCTGTTTAATAAATGTATATAAAAATCTCATGCAAATGGTGTCCTGCCATACTTTTAATAATATACTCTATAATGAAACTGTTTTTCTGTTAATGACTGTAACACACATAATAGGTTTCAATGAGTCCATTGTATAAATATATTATAATTTATTTAACCCATCTACAGGAGATGCACATTCTAAGTTATGTCTAAGTTTTCATCGTGATAAACAACTATAATACGTTTGCCCGGCTAGTCTCTAGGAGTAAATATCTACAAAAGAAATTGCTGAGTGAATGTGGGGAAAAGAATAAACATATTAATAAATATTTCTAGACAATCTTCCAGAAAGATTATAAAAATTTATACTGTCATCAACAGAGCACAATACTAACCATTGTCTTACCCCCTCATGGGGTCTAGATAACATCAAGCTTTTTAATCCCTAACAATCTGATTAGCAGAAAAAAAAAAAAAAATATATATATATATATATATATACATATCTTATTTTTGTATTTCTTCAGTTACCAATGATGTTGATGTACTGTGTTTACCTGTTGTCTGTATTATGTTTATATGTGCACATGTGTGTGAGATCGACTGCTTATATCCTTTCCCATTTTTCTGACTTCTTAATTTTTTAAGCTTTCTCCATATTTTGTATTTATGTTCTTAATCTGTCATACACATTACAAATATTTTCCAGTGTTTTGTGTTTTAGTTTTATCGTAAGTTTTTACTTTTTAAATTGTCTAAATCTTTTTTCATTTTCCTTTAAAACTCTCGCCTTCCAGACGCCACACTTAGAGTGCCCTGGCCTCAAGACTATGAAAGATCCAGGTTCCTCCTGAGGCTCTGGGGTTTGGGGTTTGGGGTTTGGAGTCAGATGTTTGCTCCTTCTAGTCTGTCATTTGTTCAGTGCATTGAGATGAACCATGCTCCCAGTCACAGACTCACTACCCCAGTGAAGAAATCTCTCTTCTCCCCACCGCTTTTGAATGTCATGAAAACTCGACTTTATTCGTGAGCGTCCCGTTCTGTGCTATTCTGTCGACCCACCTGCCCCTCCTTGTACCACCTCGTTCTCACTGTCAGCAGTTTACAGTTTCGGATGTAATGGCATGTATTTCTCCTTAAACGTCCTTTCCAAACTTCCTGAATTTAACCACAGATTTGCTCTTTCCGATCAACCTTAAAATCATCTTAGATAGTAAAGGCTACATTTTTCATCAAATAGTGGTTTGTTTCCAATCGCAACGACACTACCGAACAATCTTCTTTTTGCTGAAAATAAATTGGGAGGTCTGTATTTCCAGTGAAAAGTCTCATGTTCTTTTTTAAGACCGCAGCCTGGCGTGGAACCACACTGCAGACCTTCAGAGAGGCCTGGGAGCCTCCGGCCTCACTCTGTGCAATGGGCTGATGGGCTGAGTTGCATGTCCACCCCACCCCACCCCCGGCCTCCCAGTATTCCTGTGTTGAGGCCTAACATCCATGTGATGGATGGTACTTGGAGGTGGGCCTTTGGGAGGCAGTTAGGGTTAGATGAGGTCATGGGGGGGCCCTCATGATGGGTTGGTGGGCTGATAAGAAGAGACAGAGGGAGCTTGCTTCCTCTCTCTCCACCATATCCCGACACTGAGGGAAGATAAGGAGCCCTCACCAGGCACCCGATCAGTGGGCACCTTGGTCTTAGACTTTTTAGACTCCTGATCTATGAGACATAAACGTCTGTTGTTTGAGACACACGATCTACAGCGTCTTGTTATGGTGGCCCAAGAACAAGCCCGTCTACACAAGCTCAACATAAGCTTTCTGAGTTCAGTCACCTGTGTCTGTTCATTAATGACTCTCTCCCCACAACACTCACAGCTTTTCCCCTTGGATGAGGTTCCTAGGAGAACAAGAGGTGTTTTCTGGAAATAACTCCTGGTTGGTTGGTTGGTTTTTATTTCTTCAAGTGTGTGCTGTAAGCATGGAAACACTTAGCAATTGGCTGGATTACCCATTCTGGTGAGGGAAATAGGCCTCTTAGAAGGGACATTATATTTCAAAGCAACCATCATGGGAAACCATCATGGCACTTGGCTTCCTAAGCAGTAAGACTCCCCTGAAACCCCTCAAAACTCTGGGCACCAGCCTATGGAAAGCAGTCATATTGATGTAAGTTGGTACCCAGTGAGGACTTGTGGATTTGTGTATGAGTAAAGATATATACATGTGTATTTGTGTACGTATGTGCATACACACACACACACACACACACACACACACAGACACCTACAAAAGTTTATTCTAAACTTGATATAAATGACATGTAATACTCTACTTACATATAAGAATAAAATACACAATATGTTCTGTAAATTCTGTATAATCAATTGATTTTCATAGAGTGGTTTCATTGATTTAAAAAAAATTTTTTTTTAACATTTATTCATTTTTGACAATGGGAGATTCAGAACATAAGCGGGGGAGGGGCAGAGAGAGAGGGAGACACAGAATCCGAAGCAGGCTCCAGGCTCTGAGCCGTCAGCACAGGGCCTGACATGGCATCAAACTCACAGACTGTGAGATCATGACCTGAGCTGAAGTCGGATGCCCAACCGACTGAGCCACCCAGGCGCCCCGGTTTCATTGATTTTTAACAAACTCTTATATCCCCAGTCAGTCTACAAATGCAGTCCAAGCACAATCTCACAAATGGACTTTTGTCCCCTTCCACCAACTCCTTCCCTCCAAAATTTACTGTCGTACCATCAGATATGTGATCTGTTAAACTATCTCTCACCCCACACGAATTACATTCGTGACACTCAAAACCTGTTTCCGTTTCCCCACTAACTTTAAGTCTGATCTGCGTTATTATAACTCTTTCATTGATATACAGAGAAACCTTGGATTGCGAGGAATTTTTCTGTGAAGGTTCTGCAAGACTAGCAAACATTTCTAATACATTTTAACTTGATAAACGAGCGATGTCTTGCAATACGAGTAGGACGTGATGCCGAATGTCACATGATCACAGCTGAGCAAATGGTTCTTCTCTCTCTTTCTCTCTCACTGTGGGATTGTGGGTGATCATATCCCGTGCTCGGATGCTCGGTCTCAGGCCGTGGCGTTTGGCAGAAATCTGTGATTTTTCGGCACGTTGGAAGGTGCCCGTAACTGGCACTCGTGTATTTTTTGTCACTTCCAAGCACCTGTGGACAGTCCTTTGCTTTTGCATCCAAGAGGGAGCTTAGGAACGCTTTGCTCATTCCAGGTCAGGCTGCCTGCTGATACAGACCCTTTCCTCTGCTGCCTTATCGCCAGTTATATTCGATATAGTCTATGACAAGAGTTCAGTAATACTGTAATGTAGTCAACATCCGTTAGTGACGGTGAAAGTCGTCCTCCACAGTGACCCTCCTCTCTCTCTTGTCTCCCTCACACCAGCCACGAAGGTTTTCGAAGGTAAGTGCTGGTTAATTTGTTTTTCTTTATATTTTGTATTTTCTTTATTATTTTGTATTAGATGACAGTATTGTAATCGTTTTTATATGAATATTTTTGGGTTGTGGAACCATTCACCCGAGTTTCCATTATTTCTTATAGGGAAATTCACTTTGATATATGAGTGCTTTGGATTACAAGCATGCTTCCAGAACGAAACACTGATAGTGTGGACAATCAGTAAAGCAGTAAGTCAAGCCCCGGGTTGTTACACCTGCCAATTCGGTTGTGCAGATGCTTCCAGAATGTCCGATTCCAAGCTGCCAACAGGCCGTCATGATGCAGAACTGGGGACAGAGGCACACCATGCCGTTCCCACCGTGCAGACACAGCAGATCCAGGGAGCCACGGGAGCACAGACGGCAGTGGAATGCGCCAAATAATTAGGAAGGGAGGAATTCTGAGTATCTATTACCTTTGCTTTTAATAGAATGTAATTGTAAGTGTGTATATTAATTTTTGTCATGGTTACGTCCAACAAAGGCTCTCAAAGTTCTGGGAAACGACCCGCCCCTGTGAGCAGGCAGGGGACTCTAGCGCCTGCCGTCCGCACCCCCAGAGCCGTGGCCCGGCTGGGCTGGAAGAGGCAGACACCTTGCCCAACTGACATTCTGCGTGGGTGGAGAAGCCGGCCTTCGCGTCACCCAGGCCCAGAGGTCGTGGCCACCAAAGCCACCCTTCGGCTCCCCGCGACGGGCCCAGCACGTTCCCTCTACGACGTCCTGCTCTCTGTGGTTCCAGCAGCCGCAGCATCGCCTGGGATTGTTAGCAACGCAGAATCCCAGGCCGCTTCCAGGCCTGCTGACTCAGGAGAGGAACGTCTCCGGGGCGGGCGGCCCGAAGCACAGGAAGGTGGGACGCCCGCTGAGTTACTTGGGTCCCCCCCTCGGAAGACGCTGCGTCGAACGGAGTGGGGTCCGAGCACGGAGATGCTTTCAAAGCTTCTCCAGCTGACGGAACGTGGAGGCCGGGTGAGGCACACCACGTCTCCTCCAGGACGCCCCAGCCAGAATGTCACCGTCACCGTGGACGTCCCAGCGCCCTCATGGGTGCTCCCTCCTCTAGGGGCAGGGCGAGGCTGGCTGCAGGGGGCGCGTGCAGGGTGGGGGGTCCGGTAGGGGAGCAGGGGGAGGCTGCTAGTGAGCGGGTCCGCGGTCCCTGATGCCGTGCTCGCCCAGCAGGAGCGAGGACCCATCCTGCCCTTCCGGGAAAGTGGACTATGGGAAGCAGCAGGGGCAGCGAGCCCACAGCGCTGGGTCTGTGCCTGGCCTGGCCCCTCCCCCTCCCATCGCCTGTGTCTGTGCAGACCACGCGGAAGGCGTCCTCGTGGAGACGGGGTCACCATCGGCTTCCTCCCCACCCTGTTCCGAAGGCTCCTGCGGAAACCGTTTTCACCTTCTCAGATTTGAGGCGCTTGATACAAACACTCAGTAAATATTTCAGCAAAAATGAATGTCCCCAAAGAGCCGCTCTATCCGGAATAAGTCCTGATCGCCAGTGTTCCTCTGAAATGCCCAAAATAGAGCGGTGCTGGCGGTTCCTGGCGAGGCGCGGCCTTGTTTCGCTAACCTAGTTAGAAGCTGTCAGCTCGTGCTTCGGGTCCTGTGAGCGTCTTGCCATTCTTTGTCTGAAAACCCTCCCCAGCACCCCCCCCAGGACCTTCACACGTGCCAAGTTCCAGGACACGCCCGGCCCGCATGTTGTGGAGACGCAGCTCTGGCTCACAGACCCCAGGAGCGCTGTGCACACTGGCGGTGGGGGGGGGGGGGGGGGGGGGGGGCGGGGGGGGCCCCCCGGGGGGGGGGCCCCCCCCCCGCCCTTTCTCCACATCTGTCAGTGTGGAGGGACGTCCCTGCGTTCTAATCCGGTTCCCGCCCTGCTCCAGGAGAGGAAGGGGCATGCCCCCCGCCCCCCATTGTGGAGGCAGCACCCTTGTCCTCACGGCTACGTGCCAGGAGCGGACTGAGACAATGGCGGTCAAGTCCACCTCTGCCCGGGGGGGCAGCAGGGACCAGCTCGTCCCAATTTGTCAGGGACTCTCGGTTTCAGCACTGAAAAGGCCTGGGTCCCACGCAAGAACCCTCTCAGTCCCGGGCGAAGCAGGGCCACTGGTCACCGTGGGCGGGCAGCCAGAAGCCACATCTCCTACGACCTGGAAAAACAGCCTCAGCTCAGCAGCACGATGGAATTCTGTAAGGCGAGTCCCATGGGTATAGCCAGTAACCAAACCCCCATCCGGGGGACACCAGGGGTGATCCAGTCCTAAGGCCCCGGAGCTAAGACCGGGGACGCGACCCAAAGCAGCCAGCTGCCGAGGCGAGCACAGAGCAGAGCAGCCCGAGGGGGAGTCGCGTGGGGGTCAGAAGAGGGGCCGAGCAAGGTCACTGCAGCCAGGCCACGCTCCGTCCCCGGCCCCGGGGCTGCGGCCAGACAGGCGAGGACAGTGGCCCCCCGCAGCTACTGCCTGCCACACAGAGACTCTTCAAAGGACAAAGGGACAGAAAACCGTCAGAGCCTGTGTGTCTTTATTATAAAAGGGACACATTTATAGTCGAGAAATGTGAAAAAGTACAGAAACACCATAAATTTCAAACCTCACACGAACCACCACCTTCAACAAACCACCTGTCACATCACCATGTATTTCTTTCCCGCAAAAGCCAGGGGCCCACGCGGTGCAGTCCCAGCCCAGTTATGTGGCGTGAAAAATCACTTTCCGCGAGTCATCAAAAGCACCTGAGGTCTCCACTGGAGATGCTCAAAGAGAATCAAAAGACGTCCAATTTCTAATCCATAGAAGCACTTCCTAAACGTTCCCTTCCCGTCCACGGCCTCTGGACCCCAGCACCTGCAGCCGCCCCAAAGCCCTCTCGGTCGCCCTCCCAGCCGCCGCCAGCGCTCTGCCAACCCCACAAGCCGTCTCCAAGTCTGTCTTCCTCCTCGGAGGCCTCCGTCCCCTTCCCGCCAGCACATTTGGGCTCGAGCCCCACCTGGTAGCTCACCCTTCACTTTCTGCCCCTTTGCCCGGTGTCCCCAGGGAGAGTCCGGGCTGGGGGAGGGGAAGGAGCCAGCAAACGGTGACAGCACTTTTCTTTTCCCCCACACTGTCAGCACAGAGCCCCACATGGAGCTCGAACCCACAAAACGTGAGATCATGACCTGGACCGAAATCGAGTCAGACGCTTGGAGCTCCTGGGGCCGGGAGGGGATGCTCAGTTGGTTAAGCGTCCGACTTGGGCTCAGGACATGGTCTCACGGTGCTGGAGCTCAAGCCGCGGGTCAGGCTCTGTGCTGACGGTGTGGAGCCTGCTTGGGACCCTCTCTCTGCCCCTCCCCTGCTCCCGCTCGCTCTCTCAAAATAAATAAACATTAAAAAAAAAAAGAGTCGGACGCTCAACCGACTGAGCCACCCAGGCGCCCCAGAATATTCTTTCAGGGACAAGGGGAGGAAAAGAAAAGCATCGCAAAATATGCAAACGCCTGTCATGTCACAGTTTTTAGAAAATAAAATGGCAAATATTTCATACTTTTTTTTTAATCAAACTGCAATTACACTGTGGGTGCAATTTTATTTTTATTTATTTGTAAAGATTTTAGTTCTAGGTCGTGTCTACACCCAACACGGGGCCTGAACTCACAACCGGGAGATGAAGAGTCGCTCCACCAATTGAGTCAGCCCCTGCAGGTGCAATTCTATATTGTAGAATTCTATATTTGTTCATTCATTCGTTCATTCATTCATTCATTCAGCAAGTACTCACTGTGGGCTTATTACGTGCCAGACATTGTCACTAGGGAAACAATGAAGAAACAAAACTCGATGCCCTCGTGAAGCCTAGCGAAGTGGTCAGAGGTGACACAGATATAAAACAAAGTGGGGACGCCTGGGGGCTCGGTCGGTTCAGCGTCGACTTCAGCTCAAGTCACGATCTCACAGTTCGTAGGTTCGAGCCCCGCGTGGGGCTCTGTGCTGACCGCTCAGAGCCCGGATCCTGTTTTGGATTCTGCGTCTCCCTCTCTCTCTCTCTCTCTGCCCCTCCCCTGCTCGAGCTCTGTCTCTCTCTCAAAAATAATAAACATTAAAAAAATTTTAATAAAATAAAAACAAAGTATGTGTTACGCTAAAAGGTCACGGATACTCTGTAATTTTTTTAGCAAAGTGAAAGAGGTCGGGAGTGCTGGTTAGAGGGCTGTTTACTTCCCAGTGAGGTGACGTTTGAGCAATGGCTTGGCGGACGAGGGGGGAGCCATGCAGGGTGGGGGGAGGAGGGTGTGGCAGGGGGCCATCGCTTACACTGTAGGACGCCCAGCAGCATCCCTGGCCTCCCCCCACTGGATGCCAGCGGCACCCCTCCCCAGCGTGACAACCAGGAATGTCTCCGGGCTCCACCAAGTGTCCCACGGATGCAAAAGGGCCCCCAGTTAACCACCATCGAGGGCTACGCGTTCAGATCACCTGAGGAGCTCACGGTGGCCCGGACTCCTCCTCAGACCAACTAAACCAGGGGCTCTGGGAGCACTGGGAACACTATAAGCTCCTCGGGATTTTTCTAACGTGCAGCTGAGGTCGAGGACCTTTGCCTTGACCTCGTGGTCCCGACCCTTGAGCGCACATCCGAATCCCCTGCAAGCTGGTCAAGACCCAGCGTGGGGCCCGCCCCCAGAGCTCCAGATTCAGGAGGTGGACACGAGGCCTGAGGCTCGAGTTTCTACCAAGTTGCCGGGCGATCCTGGTGCGGGGACCGCCCTTGGAGCGATGCTCAAATTCTGATGTGCGTGGGAACGACTCGGCCAGCTTACCGAGAACGTCAGTTTGCACAAACATCCTGACTCTGCGTACCCCTTGCGGGGCCCAGACCTACCCTTTTAACAAGCAGTGTCCCAGGCTATTCTGATGCAGGGGCTCTGGAAAACCCGAGTCCTGACACGGCGGATGCTGTCTGTACGGCACTGGGCTGGTGAGGCCCCTCTTCCAGAAGCAGGCTCAGCAGGCTTGGGGGCAGGAGGCTGAGGCCCGAGGCAGAGACAGCCCCATCGCTCACTCACCTGGGAAAGGGAGGGAAGGGCTCAGGGTTCGTCAAGCGTGGCCACACAAGGCCCAACTTCTAAAACGGAGGCTCCGAGGACCCTAACTGAGACCCTTACGGCCGGGACCCGTGCCTGCCGCTTCCCTCCCCAGACGCCAGCTCACCGGGGGAGGCCTGACCCTCATGTCTCCAGGCCTCTACTCACCCTCCCTGTCTCCTGCAGCGTCCGGCCCCGGGTGTGCTCAGACCTCCCCGCCCACACTCGGGACAGCTGTCGCTCTTTCCTTGCTCGTGCCTGGTTCTCCCTGCCTCCCCTCTACCCGTCCACCCCATTGTCACCCCACCCCCTCTCTCGCCCCTCCCAAATTAATAAACTTTAAAAAATTAAAAGATAGGGGCGCCTGGGTGGCGCAGTCGGTTAAGCGTCCGACTTCAGCCAGGTCACGATCTCGCGGTCCGTGAGTTCGAGCCCCGCGTCAGGCTCTGGCCTGATGGCTCGGAGCCTGGAGCCTGTTTCCGATTCTGTGTCTCCCTCTCTCTCTGCCCCTCCCCCGTTCATGCTCTGTCTCTCTCTGTCCCAAAAATAAATAAAAAACGTTGAAAAAAAAAATTTTTTTTAAATTAAAAGATAAAGTCAACATAATGACGAAAACAAAGGCAAGAGGAATGTAGCTTGAATTAAATCTCCTGAACGCTCGCTCCCAGCCACCGATAGACGCCCCCAGACACGCAGAGCGGGACCTTGCTCCAGGGACTCGTGGCTGCCCTACTCCCTTCGCCTTGTCCTTTCCTTAGAGACTGCAGGTAACCTGATCTCAACAGCAGCTCGCCCCTCAAGGGCCCCAAAGCCTTGCTTCCAAATTCCTTAGAGACTCACGCCGTCCCTGACGCCCACTAACTTAAAAGTATAGAAGCAGTCACGCGTCACAACCCCAGCGCGGCTCTCCCTGCCCCCGGGCCCTGTCCTGTGCTTTCATAAAACCACCTTTTTTGCGCCAAAGATGCCTCGAGAATTCTTTCTTGACCGTTCGCTCCAGGACCCCATCAAGCGTGTTAATTGGTCATACTGATTGCGGCGAGGAACCAACGCATGGACAGAAGTTGAAGACACGGCACAGGTGATGGGCTCTCAGAGGCGGGGTGGGGTCCGAGCCCCAGACCGGGGGACGGCCCAGATGGTGCAGGAGACTCACACACAGGACACCAACCCTCAGGGGGCTGGGCGCGAGCTGGGACTTACCAGAAACACGAATGACCAGGCAGACTGCAGTCCCAGGCATGATGAGATTCTGTTTTTCATCAGCCAGAATTTGGCCGTCGACAGATGAGGAAACGGAGGCTCCGAAGGGTGAAGATCAGGGCCACGCGGCCAGCACACGACAGAGCCGGGTCAGAATCCAGGCAGCGCGGCCGCAGTCGGCGCTCACAGACGTGATATGACGGCTTTCTTTCTAAAGAACAATCGCGTTGGGGCGCCTGGGTGGCGCAGTCGGTTAAGCGTCCGACTTCAGCCAGGTCGCGATCTCGCGGTCCGTGAGTTCGAGCCCCGCGTCAGGCTCTGGGCTGATGGCTCGGAGCCTGGAGCCTGTTTCCGATTCTGTGTCTCCCTCTCTCTCTGCCCCTCCCCCGTTCATGCTCTGTCTCTCTCTGTCCCAAAAATAAATAAAAAATGTTAAAAAAAAAAATTTAAAAAAAAATAAAATAAAAATAAAAATAAAAAATAAAGAACAATCGCGCATTGCATAAGTATGCATTTCCACAAACCGATGCATGTAAATAAACACACACACATATGACACACACATATGTGCATGTATAATTCATATGAACACTCACGCAGAACAGGAGACATCAAAACGTGGAGAAGGGTTACTCTGGGTGATTGGACTACAGCTGGCCCTTTTTCCTTTTGCCTTTCTGTATTTCTCAATTTCCCCCAAAGGGTAAGTCGCTTGTGCATAGGAGTGATTTTCCGAAAACAAGCCAGCCTGGGGGCGGGGGGGAGACCTGGCGGAGGCATGGATCAGACCCCCGTCGTTCAAGTCCAGCCCTCCCGGGAAGCCTCCGGACTGGGGTGGGGCAAAGGATGCACGCGTGAGTGGGTCTCAGAAGGTTCGACCACCACTCGGTACCTGCAAAAGCCCGCAGCACCTTCCCTGGGGAGGGCGGTCTCTAGCAGAACCACCCTGGCAGAGGGTCGTAGCCTCTCGGGTTAGATGTCTCCCTCCACTCTCCCCCATGCCTCCCGCGGCGGAAATCACCCAAGATGCGTTCCCCCCACATGTGCTCCTGCCCCCGGCTGCGGCCATGCCGCCAGGCCCTCTGCAGAACCAAGAGGAGGTCGACGCCTCCCGGGGCCCCTCCTCAGAGCTTGGCCCCTGTGGCCCCGGCTCCCAGGTCGGACGGTTGTCCGTGACCCCGTGCGGGCGGCCACCCCATCCCAGGCTCCCGCTCCCGGAACCTCACCTTCCCTCCACAGCAGCTGTTCTCCAGAAAGACGTCACTTCCTTCCAGAGCAGGTGCCTGCCCTCCTCGCGGCCCCGCCCCCGGCCCCGGCCCCGCCCCCGGTGGCAGTCACGTGGGAGAGGCCACGGGGGCCTGCACCTCCCACGTCTAAGGCCCTTGTCTGTAGCTGGAAATTTTGGAGTGAGCTACTTAGTGACCGGATTCTGTGAGGCTCTTCTGCTCCAATATTATTTTTTAATGAAGTGTCTTAAAGGATAATTCCGCAGACAAAAGAAATTTTGAAAAGCAGGAACTTCTGGTTGTCCTCTGGGAGCTCTAGAAAATCCAGACGGACGTAGGGGTGTGAAGAGAGCCCCCGGGAGACAGCTCAGCCGCAGAAGTCCGGGGGGGGGGGAGAGGTGGCAGAAGAGGCGTGTGCGCTGGCGGTTGGGGGCGCGGGGGCAGGTGTCCCGACACAGGTGTGCAGTGGCGGCTGGGGGCACAAGACCCGGAGCGCCTTCCGACGGCGGCTTTCTGCTCCTTGTTCGGAGCCGGGCTCTGAGGTTTCCCAGGAACCTCTGCCCACAGAGTGAGGCCCTTCTCCAGGCTCGGGGAGCCTCAGGGAACCCGGCGAGGCTGCGCGCCTCTCCGCTGCCAGACGCACCTGCCCACACGCTCGCCCATGGCGCGAGCCCAGTGCCAGGCGCTCGCGGGCGGACTCGGGGTGGTGCTCACGACGGCCAAGCTGGACGCCTGTCCTCCTTCTGCTGGAAACGTCCCCTCCCCCCCAACTCCCGTCCCCCCCCACCCCATCCCGGGCCACGCGGAGAGGAAAGAGCCAGAGCTCCGGAGCCTAACCACGAGGCCTGCGCATCTCTCTCAGCCACTCGCTAACCGGCAGCTTCTGGGCCCTTCTTCCTGCCTCTGGCCTCAGCCTCCTTTTCCGTAAAGTGCAGACGAAGTGAGGATTACATCTGAGACCCTCAGGGGGGCTTCCCCCTCCTCCCCCCACCCTCCAGGCCCCGACTCAAGTCCTTCCTCCCTGGGGAAGCCTCTCTCAGAGGCAGCCCCCCTGGCTTGCTGTATTTCTGCACCCGGTTCCAGCAGGTGGGGGGGCGCTGTCCACACCGGTCAGGCCCCGACGGCGGCTGGGAGGGCCGCAGCTCAACTCCGTTCTGACACCATCTACCCCGAGGCAGCGTCACCTTCCACAGGCTAAGGGCTCAGTCCTGCCAGACTGCCTCCACCTCAGACGCCAGTCACAAGTCTAGGGTGCCAGTCCCAGCTGTCACCTGCACCTCTACCCACCGACTGGAGATCAGAGGTCCCCACCGCCCCTCCTCCGGTTTGGCTAATTCTCCAGAGCCGCTGCAGAACTCAGACATTTCACCTACGAGATTCCTGGTTCTAGAAGGTTATGATTCAGCAGCAGTCGGACAGAACAAGTGCGGAGACCAGGTGTGGGGAAGGGGGCGGGGGCCCCGTGGGTCCCCACACCCACCGGGAAGCTCTCCGAAACCTGTCCTTCTGCGATTGTGCTGTTGTTCGGGAGGCTTCACTGCACAAGCACGATTGATTACATCACTGGCCGCTCGTGACCGAACGCGATCTCCGACCCCTTCCCATCACCGGAGTGGGGGAGGGAAGACACTTGAGAGTTCCAAGCCCCAATCACACTTCTGTTCCCGTCTTTAGGTGACCCACAGCGGTGGGTCCAGAGGCCAGCTCGTTGACACAACGACAGACACTTTTTTAGTCTCTCCGCTCGAGAAATTCCATGGGTTTTAGGAGCTCTGCGCTGGGAGCAGGACACAGACCAAACGTGTTTCTTATTATAAATCACAGTAGTTCACTTGCGCTCCCAATTGACCCTGTGTTCCTTCCTTCCTTCAGTCATCAAATATGAGTCAAGTGTCTCTGTCTGTCCTCAGGCCGGGCACAGCGAGGGGAAGACAGCAGTCCCTGCCCTCGGGATGTAAGGACCGGGCAGGACGCAAGCGTGCAGCGACCCTCCAGGGGGGCCGTAGGGTCTGGAAACGGGGGCAAACGAGTGGTCAAGGGGCAAGGACGAGACCCTGTGTCAACAAGTACATGATACCCTCTGTTTCCGGACCTCGCGGACTCCTTAGACTGCTAGCAGTCTCGGGGGGCCGAAGTGGGAGTGAGACCTCGGCGACAGAACCTAACAGGGGCACGCAGGGACTCTCATGCGTGGGTGACGTGACCTGACCCCCGGGGGGGGGCGACTCAGGAAGGGAGGTGTTTGTGTTTGGCTTGGGCCCTTTTTAATTAAAATCCCTCCTTTGCAGATGAGGAGGCACAGAGAGGAGAGCCAGCTTGTCTGCAGGAGGAGGCAGGGTTGACGCGGGTTATTCTGGTGCTGGCACACAGGGGCTTAAGTGAGAGGAGAGGCCAGCGGCGTCTTGAGCCCTGTCGGGAAGTCTACATCTCTCCCAGCGGCTTTCACGCTGCCATGGCGACAGGCAGTTAAAAATAGTTCAGGCACAATTGAGCCAGCCCTCCGCCACCTGCAAAGCTCCCGGTGAGGCTCGAGCAGTGAGCAAGGGCCGTGCCCCCCCAGGACGGGGTGCTCCGTGTGCAGGGCGGAGTGCCCCGAACCCTCTGGGTGTTTCGGCGGCTTTTCTCACGGAGGTGGACGTGGGCCCGGCACATCCTGCAGGAACCCTGTAAGCCGGGGGCCCCGGGACGGTGGGGACAACCTCCACCCCGGCCTCCCTGGTCCTCTGCCCACACACCCCGCTTTGCAGCTCCTGCCGGCATGTGTCTCCCTCAGAGTCCTAAGACGGGCCGTCCTGTGTCCCCTCCCCACTGCCCCACCCGCACGGGTCCCGTCCCCGACCTCCAGCGGGCATTCCATACCTATTTATGGAATGAATAAGCGAGATGATGAAAATTAGCGTCTTTAACTCCGTGTGTCGAAACACACTTTAGTATTTCTGACCCAGGCCCTGGTGGACCGTGAGACGTTTGGTCTAGCGCCAGACAGCCGGCACATCGGGGCTGGCTCTCCACAGTTCATCCGGCTCACGCGACATTCCCGTCGTGCAGGAATTGAGAGAGGGAGAGGCGGCCTCGGTCACACAGCACCCACCTGCTCAGTCCCCGGGGCCGTGCTTTCTCATCTAGAAATAGCAGTGGACTCTAAGTGAGCATTCTCGTAGGCTGAACTGTTTGAAGACGGGGCCACCAATGAAGACAGTTGTTTCCAAGAGATGCTCGGGCACAGGCTTCCGGACACCTGGGGGAAGACCAGGGCTGTGCGGACAGCTGTAGACAGTTCCAGAATCCTGGGAGAGGAGAGGAAGGACGAGTGCACCGTGCCTCAGGACGAGCTGTTTCATAACGAGCCCAGTGCAAACATTAGCTGCCGACTCCTCACAGTCCAGAGAGGTGACTGGGTATTATTAGTGTCATCTTATCTGGAACTGGGTCACACGAGAAAGGACAGTCCTCCCGGATGGGTCCCGGGACCTGCCTGTGTGCATGGACACTGAGGACAGCGGTCAGAGCCAGCACTCTGGCGGACCCAGCTCAGCCCCCAGTCCCTCCCCCTCCCGCCCCTGCCTGGGGCTGGGGCCACCTCTCCGCTCACACCCGCCCGCTTCAGGCACCTTGGACCTGGAAGGCCGATGATAGCCAAATTATCTCCCTCCTTTCAGACATTCTCTGCCTGCAGGGTGTCTCCACTCGGAGGGCCCAGGGCCCAAGCAGCATTTCCCCCTGAAGTCACCTTCCTCTTTAAGCCCGATCTTCTGTCGTCCGTAACCCAGAGCTGAACGGCCCACCTCCTGCCACCGCTCAGCACCCTCGACAGCAGAGTCCTGTCCATCCCTCCTAAATGGTCCCGGCAGCACTGGGACGGTCTCCACCTCCGACCTGGGCTTCTGCGACCCCCACCCTAGCCAGCTCTCCAAAACACACCCGTGTGGACCTTCTGATCGAGCCGTGACACTCGCGACACTCGTCTGCGGGACAGGGTGTGTGGCTCCCCGAGGCGACGACAGAGTCCCCCGCCTGGCCCGCAGAGCCCTGTGGCCATGCCAGCCCTAACTTCAGCCCCACAAGGGTTCACGTCCTGTACCTCCGATGGGCGCTGTCGCTGCCCCAACCCCGAACTCTGCTGTCTCTCTCTCTCACTTCTGCATTTTCCTGGTCCTCCTGCCAGAAGCTTGAGCTGCTCCGTATGTTAAAAGTATAAAGAAATCCCCCTGCGGCCAGCATATTTCCAGTGTTTGCAGCCAACTCACCAACGTCTTTATCACAAAAACATTGTGTGCGGTGTAATTTGTGTTGCTCAGACGACAACAAACGGGCTGATAATCCGGGCCGTCCTTGCAGCCAGCGGGCCAAGTACAGAGGCCTGTCTGTCTGGGTTTCCCCTCGGACGCGGGACTGTCGGTCTAAAATCGGGAAAGTCCTGGGCGAGCCAGGACAAGCTCGGCACCCTAAGTGCCCAAGGGCCGTTCTCTGGCACACGAGGACCGGCCTCTTTCAAACCCTCCTCATGCCTCTGTGGCTGTCTGTCCGTGTCTGTCCCACGCTTGCAGATAAAAGGGCACGTTTGAGGCATGTGGTGGGCTCAGCGCCCCAGGCCCTCTCCTGCTGGTGCTTCCCGCCCCGCCCCTGCTGACCCAGTGCTGGTCCGCTGGCGGCCACCTCGCTGCCCCTCGGCGTGTCTGGACACCTCCTTTCCAATGGGGTCACCGCCCTGCGCACGGATGCGCTGTGAAGGAGCACTCGAGCCACACGAACCACTCACACTCACAGGAGAGGAGAGGGCAGGGCGCCAGACACGGAACGAGGCAGCTGGCAGCGGGGCCTCCCGCCTGCCCTGCGAATGGCCGAACCGTCCGGCTTCTCGGGCCCAGGAGCTCAGAGAGGGCTGGGCAGGGATACCCAGAACGCGCGTCGTGGCGCGGACGGCACACAGCGCTTGTCCCAAGACACTGCTCAGAAAAAGCAGAAATGCCAAGTCCCGGAGACGCTGCTCCAGGAGCAAAACAAGAAAACCAAGTTCACACGCCCCTTCTTCAGATGAGGGCTGAGCAAGGTGACCTCACGTCCTGCCACATTCTGTCACCGAACCCTGGCATTGCCAGCGGGGAGGGCGACACGGACGCAGCAGCCGGACAGGGGTTTCTGGGTGGGCAAGTCGGTGCCCATCAGACGGTGGAGCCCGTGGGGGAGGAGCCTGTGGGGGAGGAGCCTGGAGGGGTGGAGCCTGGAGGGGGAGGGACCTGTTGGTGGGGCCTGGAGGGGGTGGAGGGAGAGGAGCCCATCGGGGAGGAGCCTGGAGGGGAGAAGAGCCTGGAAGGTAAGGAGCTTGGAGAGGGGAAGCCTGGAGGGGGAGAGGGAGGAGCCTGCAGGGGGAGGAGTGTGGGGGGGAGGGGGAGGGGCCTGGTGGGTGGGCGGGGCCTGGACGGGTGGGTGGAGCCCAAGTCTGGACGTCAGGCTCCGGCAGATGTGCCGGGCGAAGGGTGAGTGTTCCGGAGCAGGGGGCAGGCAGCCCGGCGTCTTGGGAGGTTGGAACAACCGCATTGCACTAGTGTGTGCAAGAGTGTGTGCACGCATGTGTGCACGGGTGTGTGCTCCAGTGTGTGGCTGTACCACCTCCGCCTCTTCTCTCCTCTCCTCCGTTTCCCATGTTGGGATTTCAGGGCCTCTACTAACCACGGAGATGGACATGAGTCCAGCACCCTCTCTGGCCCCGGCAATTCAGCACAGGGATGTGGGAGGGTCCGCTTTATGGCCGGTAAGGCTCGCTGGGAAAGCACCTTGACTCCAAGGCCCCAGTCTGGTTTCCCTATTCTCTCTTTTTTTTTTTTAAGTTTATTTACTTATTTTGAGAGAGAGAGAGAGAGAGAGAGAGGTGTGAGCAGGGGAAAGGCAGAGAGAGAGGGAGAGAGAGGCCCAAACAGGCTCCAGGCTGTCAGCACAGAAAGAGCCCGATGCCGAGCTCCAACCCACCAACTGTGAGATCGTGACCTGAGCCCAAATCAAGAGTCCCATGCTTAACGGAGGGAGCCGTCCAGGCGTCCCTGGTTTCCCTCTTCTTTCCTTTCCTCTGAACTGGGCCTCCCGTCCCGTCCTCAAACTACAGACAGGCATGTCCCGCCCAGGGCAGAGCCAGCCTCGGCCAGCAACAGGGCTGAGGGCACCAGGAAGAAAGCGTGTGCCCACGTGTGGGTGGGGACAAGGGAGGACCCTTGGAAGGGCTGGCAGGCACGATCTCACCAGTGGAGCGGCCTTTCCCCTCCTCCAGGAGACGCAGGAGTGAGAGGCAGGCTGGGAAGGGACGGCCACCTTCAGGCAGCAAAGAGCCAGTGGCTCCCTGTCCCTGCAGGTGGCAGGTGCTAGGTCCCAGGAGGGGTCCCCGTGCCGTCTCTCCGGTTGCCTGTGCTGCAGGCTCTGGGCTGGCTCTCCCTGATGGTCCTCCCCTCCTACATGTGCAGGACGAAGGTGGGTCCTGTCCCTCCACACGGGCTCTCCGAGGGAGAGCTTCACTCGTGCCTTCCCAGAACAGTCCTGACCAAAGGCCGTGAAGCAGGGAGGATATCAGAGTTCAGCCTGTCATGGAGCCTTGCTGAGAAGGGCCTGGGGTCACAGTGAACAGAACGGGATTTCAGTCCCAGACGACCACCAGCTCGGAGCCACGTCTCTCCCCAAGCCTCTGTCCCACCGGTGGTGTAAGGGGAATAATAGTGACAGTATTGCTGAATGTGTGGGCACCGTGGGTCATGCATGCACATGCCACACAGTAGGCAACCAGTAAGCAGCAGGTTCTTCCTCACCTGTGCATCATCCTGTCTCTCCAGGTAAGCGCCATCGCCCTTCACCCTGGGCTGGACCGGGTCACAGCCAGATCTGCACAGCGCCAGAGTAAGATACAGCATCCTGGCCGTGCGGCCAGGTCGCGGATGCGATGGTCTTAAAGACGCAGCTCCCACGGCCTCGTGAGTCTGCGGGATCAAGGCCGCTGCACTCCTGTCTGCTTCCAGTCTGGCTCTGGAGGGCGAATGGGGTGCAGTCTACAGATGGGAGCCTCAGAACCTCCCCCGAGGGCCTCAGGGGGGACAGGCAGGTGGTACCAGGTCGGACAACCCAGGGCTTCGTCCTCGAAATCTGTGACGAGGTCAACAAGCACATCAGCAGCTCCTGGAGCCTCAGTTTCCTCATCCACAAAATGGGATGACATGCCCTTCCTCGAAAGCAGGATACACAGTCACGGGCCTGAGCGGTTCTTTGTGAGCCGCCCGGGTCCACGCAGCTGGAAGGTTATGGAGGGTTATGGCGCTGTCACCCGAGGCACGTCTGTGGCTGTGGGTGCTGGACGGTTCCCTCAGCTTTCCACAGCTTTACTGGAATCACAGCTTGTAATTAACGCACGGTGATGTGACTTGACCCAGTTTCCCAAATTGGAAGGTTTCAACTGCAGAGGATGAAAAAGGGAGATTCTTGTCCAAGCAGAACCAGCTAGATAAACCTCCCTTCTCTGGGCTTTCAGCTTTCCGCGGGGCCGATGAGGAAATATACACGTGGAACAAATGAACATATTCACTCCCTCAACAGGTTTTGGTCGAGTCCCTGCCCTGCCTTACCGGACCGGCTGTGTCATCCTGTCTGCACACGGGTTCTGGGAGGGGGGCACTGACTGCTATCCTGATGCACAAATGAGGAAGCAGAGGGCCCAGAGAGGCCAGGACCTTCACCTGGAGGGGGCAGAGGCACGGTTAACCCAGGTGTCCGTCCCCCGAGGTACCTGCCCTTTTGTGACACCGCATGGCCTCTCCAGGCTTCTTGCAAAAGGGAGCTGGGGCTTCAGGAGCAGGTGGGGCTGGGCAACAAATCACGGCTTGTGAACTCCCCCAGGGTCCCCAACGGCCATCCCGACCTTTCCTGGGACCCAGCTACTCGTCCCTGTCTCCGTTCCAGGCAGGTGGACCCTGGGATGCATCTCCTGCCCCTCTTTTCCTGGCCAGACTCGTCAAAGGGCAGCTGGACCAGCGCTTCCAAGCAAATCCAAGGATTTGCTTCCAAGCAAATCCTTGGGCGCGGCCCCGGGTCTGCTGACTCGGAAACTTCCAGTGATCTGTCATATGCTCTTGAGAGCCGCTGGACTAAAGACGTGCAGATTTGCTCAAAGGTGACCTCTTCTGGCTTCTGAGATTGCAGCTGTGCTGGTAGCCTGGTCAGCGGCATAGAAGCAACTGGAAGGTGCCCCCGGTGTTGCAGCCGGACCCCACGCGGCCCGGGCATCCCTGTGTCATCACACCAGTGCCGCTGTGGCCCGACTCTGGCCCGCGCTGTAGTAGCCAAGCCTGGGGGCTTCTCTGCCCGGCCCGGGCCTCCCCAGGTGGGTCTGTGCCGGACCAGTGGCCACATTCTGTTGCCACGCACAGGTCTCGCTGGCACATCGTGGCCTGTGTGCCTCCAGTGTCCTGAGCGTTCACCGGTGACCTCTTCTCCAACCGCTTCGTTTCTAGCCATTGACAGAAGATTCGTTTGTCTGCTTTAAAGTATCATTTGAATACGCATAGTGCCAGGTTTGGGGACCTGGTATTTATTATTTGCATCTCTGCCTCAGGTGGCCTTGACAAAGGATGATGGAGGGAGGACTTTTGGGGGGCCAGCCTTGTCCTGGGGCACACGTCCCACCTGCCCACTCCCTGACCTCAAGGGGATCCAGGACTCACCTGGTAGGACGCCTTCCAGCCTGGGGTCCCTGGGGAGACCCGGCTCCTAGTGCTTTTCACCGCACACCCTGAGAGGGGCCCCCCTTTTAACATGGGACTGTACCTTCATTTTAAAATCCGTGTTTAGACCTGCTCCCACAGCGTCGTGCAGAGTCGTCTGTCGTTATTCTCTGAATGTATCTTCTATGGTTCCAGTTTTTATATTTAAGTCTTGGGTCCACATAACGTTTATTTGCACATGAAGAATAAGAAATCCAAATTTTTTCTTTCAGATAACTGACCAGTTTTCCCAAAGGTTTGTTGAATTCTTACAGATACATTTAATGATGCCATTTTAATCACATGCTCAATTCCGTATGTACCCGACTCGGGTCTGGACTCCCTATCCTCCTATGTGACCTCTCGCTCTCTCCTGCTCTAAAAGTTTGTTTTAAATGTCTGTGGCCTTGGCCAGAGTTTTAATACGCGATATTCTTTATCCTTCGCCAGAACTTTATCCGATCCCAATCCTGTGTTTATTCTGTCAGACACAATCTAGTTTTAATTTATCATGTTCCCAACAAAATTTTGTCGGAACTGGATTGGGAAGGCCCTGAATTTAGAGATTCAGGGATTGAAAGTGTCCCACCAAAGAGTCTTCCAAAGGAAAGCAAGGGAGGCTTTGACTTATTAAAATCGTTTTTATGGCTTTTAATAGGAAGTTTCCATTTTCAGCACGCAGCCCCAGCATTTAGTACATTCGTCCTCACGCTTCTCTTTGTTTCTAGCGTAAAGGGCTTCTGTCCCAAGAGATTTCTAACCGGTCATTCTTTGTAATAGTAAAGCTTTGAATGGGGCCCAAACTTTATAACCAGACGCCTCTTCCTGTGCAAGTGTTGTGCCTCCTACGTTGTTCTCACGTGGGAGACCAGGAGCACTTCCTTCCGGTTGTGCTGGCTTCCGGGGGAGGAGGGTTATAGTGTCCTCATTGAACAGAGTCTCCGTTAGCATCTATTCCGACACCTTAAAAAGACCGCGTCAAAGCCCGATGGCTAGCAAATCCGTTCGTAAGCGTCAGCTTTTCCCACACCGAACCACCCGTGCAGGCAGGGATTTATTTCTCTTTGTGCGTCTTTGTTTTAATGCCGAGGCCTCCTTGCCGGTATCTTATTTAGGATTTTGCGAGGGTTATCACAGTCGAGATTGACCTGGATGCTTCTCGTTTTGCCTGTGGTTTGGTCAAGCGTTGGGTGGGACTCTCCCCGTCTGGGAACAGAAGTAGCACGGTAGTTATCTGTATCTTAAACATTTGCAAGAAGTTACCTGGGAGAACTGTGGCCTTAGCACTCGCAAGGACAGTGGCTGAATTCTCACGTCCTCAGGTGATTTCTACACCTTACCACCTTTGGAAGGTCCTCACAGCTCTGCATCATCCATGCATGTGGGACTCACCTGCGAGGCTGGCCGGCCCCGTGCCTGCAGGTTGGGGACGGGCAGAGGGATGGCTCTCAGACACCTTTCCTCAATTTCTCCCACAGTCTGACTCCTCTTTGGTACATTTTGGTGATTCATATTTTTTTTAAGAAAAGTATGCATTTCATCCACATTGTCTAATATTTAACCACAGAGGCTGTGCAAAGCACTCTGCAATCCTTCTCGAAATCTTAAGTCCTCCCCCTGCTCTTGGTTCAAATGTTGCTTGAGTCTTCTCCTTTGAAAAAACAATAGACAAGTCACAGGGACGAAAAGCACAGGGAATGTAATCAATGACACGTGCCAGCATCTGGTGGTGACAGACGGTGACACCCCCCCTTGTCGAGCTGAGTGCCGAGTGCCGTATAGATGTGCCATGCACTTTAAACAAGCACAGCATTGTGTGACTATAATATTTCTACAAAAAATAGGCTGCACTCCAGTTTATCATGTTTTAATAATTTTTTCAGCCAATATTGAGGGTAGGTTCTTGAATCTTTGTATCAATTTTTCTGTTTTCATTTTTCTACTTAATTGCTTTCTGCTCTTCTCTCCATTAGTGTTTTCCCTCTGCCTTCCTTAGGTTTGTTTCATTATATTTCTTCTAAATTCTTGAATTAATTGTTTAATTTCCCTTCATATCCTCCTAATTGAGTAAATATTTCAGCTAGTAAATTTTCTTCCAAATACTGCATTAGCCCCATTCTATAGGGTTTGATAGACAGTGTTTATTATGTCATCACACTTTATTCATATCCTAGAGCAGATCTACCCGTAAACATACAACGGGAAAATATCTGTCATTTTTTTTTTAAGTAGGCTCCACGCCCAGCGTGGAATCCAACACGGGGCTCGAACTCATGACCCTGAGATCAAAACCTGAGCTGAGATCAAGAGTCGCACACTTAACCGGCTGAGCCACCCAAGCGCCCCCGTATCTGTCATTTTTAAGTGTATGGTATCCACATGAAAAGTAAAAAGAAATGCGTAGACTTAATTTTAACGATATACTTTCTTCAACCCCAAAATAACCCCAATATTATCATTTAAACATGTAATCAATAAAAAAAACACACATATTCATGAGATAGTTTACATTGTTTTCTCGTTTTAAGTCTTCTGGTGCCACGTGTGGCTAATTGCTACCATACTGGGAAGCACGACATTAGAATTTCAGCTTGGTCTCCTTTTCGATACGGAGTTGTTTAAGAAGGAGACGAAAACCTAAGCAGACCTAGGTTTTTTTATTTATGTTTTTGTCTTTATAGTTTGATTGCATTGGATCGGGGAATATGCTCTGCACTATTTCTGTGTTTTACTGTCATATTGGTATTAATTGTGTTTTTAAATTAAAATTCCATAGGTTCCTGAAAAGATATGAATTGTCTGTTTTTTGGGTGCAGAGTTCACTTCATTATTCATAATATCCATCCCTGTTTTATGGAGGGAGGTCTGCCAGACCCACTGTGAACTGCGTTAACGTCTCTTATAATGCGCACACCTTGGCGGTGCCGGAGGGTGGTTCCGGAACACCACGATAAAGCAAATTTCACAATAAAGCCAGTCTAATGAATTTTTGGTTTCCCAGCGCATATTAAGAGTTATGTCTGCGGGGGCACCTGGGGGGGTCAGTCGGTTGAGCGTCCGACTTCAGCTCAGGTCATGATCTCGTGGTTCGTGAGTTCAAGCCCCGCATCAGGCTCTGTGCTGATGGCTCAGAGCCTGGAGCCTGCTTCAGATTCTGTGTCTCCCTCTCTCTCTCTGCCCCTCCCCTGCTCTCTCTCTTTCTCTCTCCCTCTCTCTCAAAAATAAATAAATATCAAAAAATTAACAAAAAGAAAAGAAGGGCAGCTTCTGTGAAATGTGATATGGGCCATACTCTCTAGTCAGCTCCCATCTTGTGTTGCAGCTTAAAAAGAATTACATTGATGTTATTTTGCTCATTATTTAAGGATTCAGAAGAGCCATATGTTCATGGGAAATTACAAATTTTATCTTTATAAAGCTTCCCCCTTTTGTCTTTCTTTTTTTGCCTTAGATTAAACTTTTCTCATTGATATACAGCTGCTGGTTTTGTTCGCGTTTATTGACCTGAATTTACCAGCCATCTTTAGAGGAGCTGTTTTGTAAACAGCATAGAGCGGGGTTTTTGCTGATACATACTGTTCAAATAGCCGGTTAAACACAGAGAATATAGTTGGAGGAAAACTGAATGGTTCTTCTGCTCCCAGCCATATAGTTTATCTGTGGGAGGAAGACCGTGGGGGCCTATACGTCTGTAGAAGATCCCAACCCCAGCACTAGGGGCCTTTCGGACTAGATCACCCTATTGGGGGCCGTCCTGTGCCCTGTGTTGGGGACTGTCCTGTGCCCTGTGTTGGGGACTGTCCTGTACCCTGTGTTGGGG
>NW_026057583.1:5746705-5763589 GCF_023721935.1 Panthera uncia
CTGTCCTGTACCCTGTGTTGGGGGCCACCCTGTGCCCTGTGTTGGGGACCATCCTGCTCCCTGTGTTGGGGGGCCGTCCTGTGTCCTGTGTTGGGGACCATCCTGTGCCCTGAAGGATGTTTAGCAGCCTCCCTGGCCTCCACCTTCCAGACGCCAGTGGCACCTACCCTCCCCCCCAGGCTGTGACAACCAAGAATGTCCCCAGACACTGCTGCTCGTCTCCCCCGCTTAGATCCCTGATCTGGAAGGTACATTCCACACCTTTCTCCTGGGCCTCCCACCCACCGATCCCCAACTGTTCCCTCCAAATAGAGGTGTCACCGTGACTTGTGTGGCAGGCACACTGCCTCCCAGGGGTGGAGAGACGCCTGCTTTGAATTTGAGAAACTTCCATCTCTGGTGACACCTTTCAAATTTACGGTTGGAGGTTGCCATCCCGCATCTGTTTGATGGTGGCCACTTTGCTCTTTGCCAACGTGCCTTCTGCTTCTGTGTCTCGTTACGTCTACGGGGAGGCAGCCTCAGCTCCGAGGCACCACCTCGCACACGGTCTCCCTCCATCCCGGCTCTGGCTCTCGTCACTGCGTGTCTGACGGAGACATGGCAGGCTTCAGTAAAAGCATAATTAAGTCTACAGTCAGCTCCCGTCAGATGGCATTAAACAGAGGGGGCTGAAAAAAGAAACAGCGTTCTCCGAGGGGGAAATATTTTCACAGGAGTATTTTGGTGTTTG
Organism: Panthera uncia; assembly: GCF_023721935.1. Classification (NCBI taxonomy): domain Eukaryota; kingdom Metazoa; phylum Chordata; class Mammalia; order Carnivora; family Felidae; genus Panthera; species Panthera uncia. The sequence continues at coordinate 5,747,439 of NW_026057583.1, forward strand.
TTAACGTGCCGGAGTTAATCGAGGAGTGTGGGAGGCGCTGAACAGAAATCCAATTTGTAGTGATTATTTCCAAATTAAGAACAGCGCAGAAACCTGTCTGGAGCGGGAGGTAGGGTGTGCTGTTCCCGAGAAGAGGTTTCGAAGGTGTAGGTGGGGAAGTGGAGAAAACCGAACGACAGTGCCTTCGTGCGGGAACGGGGACGCGCCAGCGGGTCTGGGGACAGCAGCGGGGTCAGCGTGGAAGGAGGCCCAGCGGCCACCCAGAGAGGACCCGCAGGGCCCGCCCCCACCCGACCCTGCAGCATCCCCCAAGTGCATCTGCGAAGAGCTTCTGTGAGTTTAGCACTTTAGGTAAGATGGATGTATGCACGTGACGGCCCATAAAGGCATTTATTATGAGGTTCCTAACTAGATGGGGACTCGAGTAAGCCGTGCGAGTTGCGGGGAACGGTCGCTTCCCTCCATAAACGCCTACCGGGCCCCATACGGTACACGTGGCACGGAGGTGATCGTCCCACCCTCTGCCACCAAGAGGCTCACGACTCTCCGTGGAAGACGAGGTAAAGCCCCGACTTCAAAGCTGCGTCACCGGCCCCAGGATGGAGATCTGATGGCCGTCAGAGGGAGGAGCACAGAACACTGGCTGGGAGGTGGGGCAGGGACAGAGAAGTCAGGGAGGGCTCCCTGGAGAAGCTAGAACAGAGCAGAGCATGATGCGGAGTGGAAGTCAGCTGGTGAGGGTGACACAGGCATTCCCGGCAGAAGCGCACATGAGCGAAGGCACTGAGGCCAGTGACGCGCGGCGGGCGCCGAGGGGGAAGAGCAGTTCAGGCTCGCGGGATCATAAAGCCTGGGGCAGGCGTGGCCACGACGGGCCTTGGGCGCCCTCTCCCGAGTCCGTGGTGGGGACCCACGGCCCTCCCGTGGGCGCTCCTGGGTTGCATCCTCGACAGCGGCTCCGATGTGGTCTCCTCGTCTGGATCCGCTCCCCTCCCGCCCTGTAACTGTTGGCTGGTCAGTCTGTTCCTCTCCTCTGTGCACACCCCCCCCCCCGCCAGTGGCTTCCAGTGTCGTCTCTGTGCTGTGGAATCCCAAGCGTGCGTGGGTAGCTTCACACGCCCACCTCCCTGCCTGCCCCTTGGGCGCCTGCGGCAGAATTAACGTTCGGTTGGAGGTAACAAAGACCCCAAGTAACAGTGACCTTGAAAGACCGAAGTTCAGACATAAGCCGTCTGCAGCCGCTGTGACCGGGGATACCCAGGCTCTACTAGGTTCCTGCTCAAACAATCTGAGGGCGTGGCCCACGTCCCCGGGGCCCCAGATGGAGCCCCGTCCAAGCAGCCGGATGAAGGAGGAGGGGCTGGAGGAGCTGGTGCAGGTCAGGCTCCCAGGAGGCCGCCTCACAGACAGGATTTGCCGGGATGGATCCGGAGGTCGGCCCGCGTGGGTGAGGAAGGAGGCAGGACGGGCGGAAGGAAGGGTTGAACAGATGCGTCAGACGAGACCTCAGACGGTCCTATGGGCAGTTCTGCAGCTCAGGTGTCCCTCAAGAGATTTCCCAAACTGAGCGAAGGGACCAGACCTTCTGGCCCCAGGTCACCCCATCACCAGACGCAGGCTGCGCCGGGAGGGGCCGCGACTGGGTGAACTGGCTCCCCAGCCGAGGACACGCCCTGAGGAGAGGGCCCGAGCTGGAAAGCGCCCATTCCCTAGGGCTGTTCAGCCCTGCAGGTGGGGACACGTGGCCGGCGTGGCCCCCCCCCCCGCCATGGTGCTCACACCCGGTGCTGTGGGCACGTTCCAAGAACACCCTCATGGGAAGAAGGTAGTGGGTGCACCGCCTTTCTGCCATCACAGCGGGTCTGGGGGTCACAGCCGGTCCTTGTCTGCTTCCCCCGCTGCGCGTCCAGGACCCCCCACCCTGAGTGAGCCTGTCCTCTGCTCTGGGGGATCTCTCTCGCGGGTGACCTGTGGTCTGAGCCCGTCTCAGGCTGTGGCTGTAACACCCTTTGGATGATGGGTTTCGACCTCACGTTAGCGGCGATGACCTCGCCCAGGACGGTGACTCCTCTCCCAGTCGGCACAAAGAACGCAACGGGGCCAGGCAGCAGCTTGAAATCCGGGAAAACCCTTGTCACGGCCCTCGGGGGCTCGTCCCCCGCCCGAGGGGCAGGACCTCTGACTCCACAGAGTCCGAAGCTGTGGGCACGGGGTGCCCACATGCTCCCACATGGGCGCCGGGAGCACGTCGGCCGGGCCCGCTGCTTCCCGCATACCTGGGGAGCCACGGAGGCCAGCCCAGAGGAGCAACGGGGGTCCCAAAGCGGCGGGGCCGAGGACGGGCCACGGAGGAGCGCGTCTGAGCCGGAAGGCCAGTGCTGAGGGTTAGAACTGTCCAGGCAGGAGCTGACGTGGCCTCATAACGGGATATTATTAGAAACTGACATTTCCTTCAGCAAGAGAAAGCATTTGCCACCCAATTAGCGTCTCCGGGAACATCAGCAGGCAGCCTGCCGGGTGGGAAAGACATTTGCGAAGCTTTCCCCGTGCTCGTGGAGGCAGAACGTTACAGACCCGTTCCAAAAATAGCCCAGACGACCTGCGGGCGGCAGCCCGGCCGTGTCAGCCGGAGCGGCAGGGACACGTGAGTACTGTCGCTCCAGGAAGACAGGGGGACGGCGGCCTCCACCCGCAGCCTTGGCCTCCGCTGGCTTCTCTGTCCCAGACCGCGTCCCCTTGTTCACCTGCGCGGCTGTCCCGCTCCAGAGGCAATCCGGCAGGACCAGAGGCGCCCCGGCGTTCCTGTCCCCCCAGCACCACCCCTGACCCTGCCAACAGTAACTGTTGAGTGGGACTGCAGAGCTCTGTGAGGGAGCCCACCCCGCCACTCAGTGATCAGTAATAATTCAATGGGCTGTTGGGGAAGTCAGGGACCAGTGAGCCAGACCTAGACCGTCGAAGGCTCTTCACCCCTTCCCGTCCTCGGAGCATGCTGCTGTCCCCACGATGGGAGCCACGCTCAAGGACGCAGATGTGACATGGTGATGTGGGGTTGAGGCCGTCTGCACGGCGGGCACACTGAACCCAGTTAAGGCGTCTCTATGAAGCGTTAAGATCCCGGAGGGAAGCCTCAAAGACCCGCTGGTCGTGAGGCTGTCGAGACGAGCCTCCCGTGTCGATCCCCTGACTTAGGAAATCTGCCACCTGCCAATCGGAGCGGGCTGCCTCTTCCTTCAGTCCCCCCCTCCCACCCTCCGCGTGTGGGGCCAGTTTGCAAACCGACACGAGCCCCTCCGGTGGGCCAGACACGCTGCAGCGGGGGTTACGTGCATTATGTTACTCAATCCTCTCAAAACCACCATGAAGTAGATATTGTCCTCATTTCACACGGAAAGAGACTCTGGCACAGACAGCCAAGTAATTTGCCCCAGGCCACCTGTTGCTGAGCGGAGGGCCCATCTCCAAAAAAACCAGTCCGTGGAGCTCCGATCCTCGGACAGACTCCGCAGCCTCCGCTGTGAGGTCAGCGGCCGCTGGGCACTTTCGGGTGCTGACCAGGAACCGACGGATGCTCGTCAAGGCCTCCTTCTTTTTCTGCTATACGTTCGGCTGCCACGCTAAGGCCTTTGTATGTGCCAAACAGTGTGCCGGACATGGCCGGCTGAACGCGGGGCCGCTTGGCCTAGGGGTTACGGCGTAGGGAGACGGGGAAAGAAAGGCGCCACAACACGTCCGAGTAAGCCAGGGCTCCGCGGGGAGCGCACAGGCTCGCCGGTGGACGAGGGGGTGAGATTTGGCTGATGGACGTTGAGCGGCTGCTGGGATCCGACAGGGTGAGGGCTGGGCTTTGGGAAGAATGTTTCCAACAGAGCAGAGGTCGCGTTCAGAAGCCGGGATGTGATAAAGGGTGTGATGTCTTCAAGGGACGGGACGTGGCCTGGGACAGGAATTGGGGAAGACGTGGCTGTAAGCGGGGAGCCACCAAGGAGGCTGTGGTCCCTCTGGGTGAAAGATGAAGAGATCCTAGCCCCGAGGGGGCGCCGGGAGAAGTGAACCGTTCAGGAGAGATTACGGAGACGGAGCGGGTAAGCATGGAGGTTGATTGGATGTCACGGTCAGGAAGGAGAGAATGACGGCGTGTTTCTCTTCAGATCCGCTGTAGTGACGGAGGTGCCGTCTGCTGAGAGGGGCACGTCTGAGATGCCGCCCGCTTGGGCGACAGGTGAGTGGGTGATGGGCTTAGCTGGACATGTGCTGTAGCACTTGAAAGGTCCCTAAGACACAAAGGCGAGGGGTCCAGGAGGCGGTACAGTGGAGGGGAGGGGGCGGAGGCTGCTGCGAGGCGGCCCAGGGAGGGCAGTGGGAAGGCAAGCCACGGGGTTGTTCCGCTGAAGTGGGTTGTAGAGAGTAGCCGTAGACTAGGAACACCGGCTTCCCAGTCAGTGTAAACCGAGCTGTGCTGTGATAACAAATAACCCAACGGGGTCAGGGCTCTAAGAACACAAAGGATGATTCGTTTTTGCTGATGTTCCGTGGCTACCCCGGTCCACCAAGGACTGGGCTCATCACAGTCCCTCCCAGGTGACACAGAAGGTGCTGTCTGTACACTGCCTGTCATCCTTACAGAGGGGACGAAAACTAGACGGACTGGCACTGGCAACTTACAGCTCCAGCCCGGAAATGACACCCGTCACTTCCACTCACGACCCACTGGTCAGAACTAGGTGCTCGGCCCCGCTTAATGGCCAGGGAGCTGGGAAGTGTGTCCCACAAACAGGGGACCCAGCGACATCTGGAGACCAGCACTAAAGACGACCACACCGTGGAGACGGGATTTCCAGGGGCCCTGTGGCCAAGTTCTGGGAAGAAAGAGGACAGTGGTTATTGGAACCAGACTCCGATGCAAGTTTATCTGATTCCAGAACCCATACAAACCAAAACTCCGAGATGCAATTGATAGGTTATTTTGATTTCCTTCTTTATGATTTTTGCCTTCTTCAACATTTCTGCAACGGATCAGTTTACTTTTACAACCAACAAACATAAGTGTTATAGGGAAAATGATATCTGTATAATAATTACCTTCCCTTGTCGGTTAAGCGTCCAACTTCGGCTCAGATCGTGATGTCGCGGTCTGTGAGTTTGAGCCTCGCATCGGGCTCTGTGCTCACAGCTCGGAGCCTGCTTCGGATTCTGTGTCTCCCTCTCTCTGCCCCTCCCCTGCTCACGCTCTGTCTCTGTCTCTCTCTCTCTCTCAAAAATAAATAAACATTTAAAAAAACAATAATTACCGTCCCCTAGACAAGGAATTTCTCTCCCTGCCAGCTCTCTTAGGTGCTACCTCTTCCTTGCTCCTTCTCCCAAAGCCTGATCAAACCCATGACATGAAAGAGTTCCTCACCGGTGCTCAAGTTTTCCCTTTTCTGAGATGTTAGTCCAGGAAGATGCTTACAAGATGGCAGCACTTCCGGTGGGAGGTGCCCCCAGGCTGGAGGGAGAGCTGCCGTTTCCAGTATGAAGAAGGGGACCACCCGGTACCCCTGCAAACCCACTGCATCCATGGCTGTGTTCCAGTTCACGCTCCGCACCCTCAGCCTGCTGTCCAACCTCCAGCCATGTGTTCCTCTGAGGATCTCACACATCCCCCTGACATAGGCACTTATTTTCAAAGAATCAGGGGCGTCATCGCAGTCCTGACCTCCCTTCTCCACAGCTGCTGCCCGGGCCCCACGAAACTTCCAGCGCGTCAGCACCAGGCAGAGTCCCACCCCCCTGGAATTCAACCCCATGCCTGTGATCACAGGGTCTGCCGGAACCCCAGACCAGCACAGATGGCTTGTTTCACCCTGTGACTGGCCCCTGGGTCTCTCAACGTGCTCGCCAGAAGGACACGTTTGTTCCCACTGCCCTGAACTTCAAGGGGAAGGAGCCAGAGCCCGCCCCCCATTACCGGCTGTGGGACTCAGCCGTCCCTCCCTCAGAGGCTCAAAGGATGCAGGGAGGCAGCAATAAAGTAGAAACCTGAGTGTAAGGAACCCCTGCAACTCAATAGCAAAATAATCACGACAACAACAATAACGATAATGACCCAAGGAAAAACGGGAAAGGACTTGAACAGGTGCTTCTCCACAGAAGACATCCAGATGGCCAACAGACACATGAAAAGATGCTCAATGTGCCTGATCATCGGGGAAATGCCAATCAAAACCACAACGAGGTACCACCTCACACCCATTAAGAGGACCATTGTCACAAAAAGCAGGAGGTAGAGGGTGAGGAGGAATTAGGACCCTCGTGCGCTGTGAGTGGACATGGAAAAAATGGCGCAGCGACCTTGTTAGAGACTATGGAGTTTTCTCAAAAACCCAAAAATAGAACTACTATATGATGCTTGCGTATTTTGTCCAAAGGAACCGAAAACCAGGATTTCAAAGAGGTGTGTGCACTCTCATTTCAGACCAGCATTAGTCACAACGGCCAAGAGGCAGAAACAGCCTGAGCGTCTGTCGGTGGGTGAACGGATAAAGGAAGTGTGGTCTCTACACACCCGGGACTGTTCCACATCGAAAAAGAAGGAAATCCTGTCACCTGCCCTGATACGAAGCTTGAGACATTGTGCTCTGTGAAATAGGAACTTGACAGAATACAGCACGATTCCACTTATATGAGGCATCTAAAGCAGTCAAACCCACAGAAGCAGAACGTGGAGCAGGGGTGCCAGGAGGTGAAGAGCGGGGGGAGATGGCAAGCGGCTGTACGGTGAGGACAGAGTTTCGGGCACACAAGATGGAAAGTTCTCGAGACCTTCCGCACAACAGTGTGCACGCGGTTAACAACATCGTGTGCGTGTGTACCTCACGTTGCGTGGCTTTTACCACAATTTTTTAAAACGTACAAATGTGAAACAAATCCAGAAATGGCTGTGAGCGTTGCTTGTTCTTAACCACGTGGCTCTTGGACCTAATTAAAAAGCAAGAGAGTGTGGGGGGCGGGGGAGCGGGGAGGGTGGGGGCGGGGAGGGGCACGTAACTCCAGAGCCCGCTTCATTCTGCTACACGGGCACATAGATACATGAGAATTTAGTTTCATTAATCTGTACACTTAAGATTAGTGCACTTTAATACTTTAATGGCCGCATAGATGTTATACTTCAGTCAAAACCAGACCTTGATTATTCCCACCACAAAAAAGAATGGTACTCGCGACAGGCTAGAGACATCCGCCAGTTTTACAACGGCAGTCTTATTGCAACACATAAACGTATCAAGTCGGTGTCGGGGAGGAAATATTTTCCTCTACTTTCAAGGTTCTTTTGTGTGGTCTAAGAATTAAATTGACATGAGACGGATTAACAGGAGAAAATAAAATTTAATTATGTACCTATGGGGAATCCACGTCAAAATGAGAGGTTCCAAAGACATCTGGGCAAAAGGAGGTATACGGGTCATCCCGAACTATGGGTGTGAGCTTCAAAGGCAAGGAAGGCAATTCACAGAAGAAACGGAAAGAGAAAATGTTTGGTGAACCAACATGTGCTGGGCCATCCAGAAACAATACGACTGAGAGAGGACTTCGATCCAACAGGCCTTGCTGGGCTCGTCCCTGTCGGCCACACCTAGTTCATGTGCTCCCATAGTTGGTTGGGGTGAGAGCTCCCTTCCTGGAGCAGATCCTCTGCGTAAATTCTTTCAGGCATTTAGGCGGGAGACGAAAAAGAAAACCTTCCTGCGTCTTCTCTTTCTCAAAAATAATTAGCCCAAAATAATCCACAAGCCAAAGAGATGCATTTTGGGATGGCCAATTTTGCTCCTGTAGCTCAACATCAACACCTTGAACTTGCACAATGTTACACGTCAAATATATTTCAATTAAAAAAAAAAAAAGGACACCATTCAGCTCCTAAAGGGAAATGTGAGAATATCTTTGTAATCTTACAGCAGTGATATTTCTTAAACAGGACAAAAAAAAAATCACAGACCATTAAAAAATGATAAATTGAATACAAAATGATATCTAACTTGTTAGAAGTTCTGAGGATATTTCGATTTGGAGTCTCACCCGGAGACACACTTTGACATTAGAGGACTTGCTTCAATATGCAGCTTGCAGACTCCAGCCCAAGCTTTTTTAAAGAGGAGCTTAATGAAGACACCACCTTAAGGGCTGAAACAAGCTCTCGTTGCCATGGCAATCCCGCAGGACATCCAGGGGCCCCCGCCGGTCCCAGAGCTGGCAGGAACGTGGGCCACGGGGAGGGCAGCAGACAGAAGACCAGGCAGGGAGGCAGAAGCTGCCAGAGGGCCCGTCCTGCCACCAAGGAACAGATTGGAAGTGACTCGCGTACACAGCACTCTGCAAATCACCAGGATCAGCAATGTTTGCAGAAGGGGCCGGAAAAATAGCCCTAACGCAGGGCTGGTTCGGGAGGCTCCCCGAGCGGGCGTCCACACCTGGACCCTGCAGAACCCCTGGGACCGGAGCCACGGCGCAGGGGACAGGAAGACAGAAGAGGGCTCTCTAGGGCAGGCGCACCATCGCAGAGGGGGCTGAGGGAGAGGAGGAAGGCAGGGGAGACGGGGGGGAAGTCAGCTCTGCCTGAAGTCCCCCTTTCCCGTCACCATAGCAACCCACGTCCTAGAATAATCACCAGGGTCCTTCGTTGTGACGGACGAGCGAAGTGAGCCCACAAAGGCGACTTGCCCCGGTTCAGAAAGATGTGCCCGCTGGGGTGTCCTCGATGATCCAGGCAGCGGCCGGGACGCCCGGCCCTGGGCCGTCAGAACCACGGTTCCTGGGCTTGATGCGCTCGAGCAGTGATGTCCGTCCGGCAAATACCCGATAGATAAGACGGATGAGGGTGTGGCGCACCGGGGAGGCTGCGGAATTCCAAGCCCACCTGCGCGAACGGGGGCGACGCAGCATTCTGCGATGAGACGCGCCCTCGGCTGCCGTCGAGGATGCAGGCCAACGCAGGACAGTCCAAGTATGACTCTGAGACGAAGAAGGACAGAGAAATGCAGGCCAAACGTCAGACAGGTTTGAAATAGCCTGGAGCTCATCCCAATCCTGTGCACGGCCCTGCCCCCATGCCTGCCACGGGGCCCGAGGCTGGGGCACCGGCCAGTCCCCTGAGCTTGCGTGGCCACACTGCTCCAGAGGGCGTCAGCTCCCGGTGTCACCACGAGTCAGGCTTGGACGTGGAGTGGAGGAGGAGGAGGGGGGGGCCCTGGGAGCCCGGCCCAGAGGGCATCTGTGTAGCCACACGTACGGTGTCTGGGGACAAGGGCACAGACAAGAGGGAAGCCAGGCCGCAGGTGCATGGGGCACAGCCAGTTCTGCAGGTGAACGGGCAGCGAAAGCAGCCCCCGGAGAGGGGCCCAGGGTCTGGGGCAGGTCTGGGGCCCTGCCAAGGGGGCTGAAGTGAGGGCAGCGAAACCAGAGGAGAGACCCCCGGTTTGGGAGCCTTGGGACTTTGGCTCCAATCGTCCACCTACCCCCGGGGTGACCAGAGCCGGGAGGGGCTCTCCGGAGGGAGAGAGTATAATGGGGGGGTCACAGGCAGGGGTACAGGAGGCCAGGGACATCCCGTCTGACCACCAGGAGGGTGGACAACGGATCCCACCCAGTTGCCGGCGGTGGCTCGGCAGGGCCAGCCGGACAGAAGGACACCCGCAGTGGTGGGTGTGAAGAAAACCTCTCTTCTCCCTCCCTGCACCCACCTCTGCTCCGAGGGCCGCGCCAGGGCGGGAGCAGGGCAGTCGGAGCCGATGGCACCTGCCCCTCACCCCGCCCAGCCTCCAGCCTGCACCTGAAACCCCAGCCCGGCCCAGTCTCACCTGCTCTGAGGGGAAAGGGAAGAAAAGCTTTAAATAGATGTGAGATGGACATTTTTACACGAACGGAGCCGAGTTCTTCCTAATTGCAAGCCACTCGACTTTCTGGAAGGAGGCTGAGCCATCGCTAGGGGAGCCACTGCCCAGAGGGAGGGCCAGGGCAGGGCAGCTGCAGGGGAGACGAGTAATCCGTTTGGATTCCGTCTGGAATCCACACACCCTGGCCAGTTGCAGCTGCTTCACAACGAGCTGTGCTAAGGCAAACCGCTTGGCTCCGGGGCTTCCTAGCAGCTGGCGGCAGGATGGCGAGGCCCACGCCCAGGGCCACGGCTGCGAGCAGAGACGAGGCTGCGTGGCAGGGCGGGTCCCCCCGCCACTGCTCAGGGCGGCTGGGATCACAGGGCAGGGGGGAGGGGGCAGCACAGCCCGCGGAGCCTGACCTGTGCCCGAGGGTGAGGAGGAGGGACGCGGGGGTGCTGGGGCCGCAGAGTGAGGGGGTGCTGTCCTCCAAGCCCAAGCCACACAGATGCTGACCACTCACATGCGCCCCCGCGACTGGCCCGTGTGTGTGTGTGTGTGTGTGCGTGAGTCCTGCAGGGAAAGGTCTGGAGCTAGGCAGCGTCACGCATCACGTCGCCCTGGCCCAGCCACCAGGGCGTGGCCTCCTCTGAGCTCACACAGTCTCCACAGCAGTGTCACACGGTGTGGCCCCTGGCTGCTTGTGACGCCATCTCTCCCCAGATGGACAGAGTCCCAATGTTGGGGAGGGCCCCCCTCATTGCTCTCCCCCCGGCACCCGGCGAGGACGCAGCCGTGGCGTCCAGGAGTGTCTGTCTCTCTAGCAAATGGCTACGTGAGTAGGAGAATGACTGACTGACCACATGGATGGACGGATGAGTGCGTGAACGAATTCCCTGGAAAACAAGCACCATTTTCCAGAACGTGTTCTCCCTGTGCGGAGGGGCCGGGCTCCGGGCTGGGGCGGCAGACAATAGGAGAGGTCTCTGCTATGATATGTCCGTGACCCTCACTCAGCGTGACAAACCTCATGACAGGCTTGACTAAAGCCAGCTGCCCTCCGGAATCATCCCCCAAACAAAGCCGCAAGTGTCCTCCCTCTGGCGTCCAGCTGCTAGGCTGCCCGCTGCCCGTGTTCTGTTGCAGCCTCAGCCGTTTTCAAGAGCAGATTGGGGGGCGCCTGGGGGGCCCAGTCGGTTAAGCCTCCGACTTCGGCTCGGGTCGTGATCTCACCGTTCGCGGGTTCGAGCCCCGCGTCGGGCTCTGTGCCGAAGGCTCGGAGCCTGGAGCCCGCTTCGGATTCTGTGTCTCCCTCTCTCTCTGCTCCTCCCCCGCTCGCACTCTGTCTCTCTCTCTCAACAATAAATAAACATTTAAATTTTTTCTAAAAAGGAACAGATTGGGCAGCACTCTCCGCATTGGGGACACGAGGGGTGTGATTTGGAGTTATCCACGCTTCTGCCCCCGGAGGGAAAACCTTGACTTTGCACCTCCTATGTCCCCGGCAGGGAGCTTCTTGCCAGGGCCCGAGTCAGCTCCCAGCAGACGTGTGCTGAGTGCACGCTGGGGAGGGGATCTGCGCCCTGGGTGGGGGCAGTGTGCGGAGGCCTTCACGGGCCGCAGGGTGCTGGCCAGCGGGGCGGGGGGGCCGCAGTGTCCCCGGGATGCAGGCCCCAAGTGCTGCCCAGAGCTGCCCTCGGCCCCGGGCGGCTACCGTGAGCCAGCTGCTGAGCGTGCAGAATCGTGCTCGGATACGTGACCGCTGAGATGCACAGGGGGGGGGGCGGGGGCGGGTTCCCCGAGTCCCTGCTCGTGAGCGGCCAGTGTGCCCCTTCACGCTGTCCCTGACACCGGCAGGTGACCGCTCTCACAACACACGCTTTTGCAAAATAGCGCCTCACCGATTATTTCCAAAAACTTGATGTAGAAAAGTTTGGCTGGATTCAAGATCGGTTCACACGAACCAAAACAAAATTCAACATCACAAGTGCCAGAGAAAGAGGGGAAAGCATGTTCCAGTCTTCAAACATAATTTCAAATGGTGAAATGGCTCTTAATTTTTTTTGTTTTAATCCTCTCCTGGTGGGGAGGGGGGGTGGATATTTCTAGTCAGTATGCTGGGTTTAAAAAGCCTGATCAGAAACTCCATGGAGCCGTTTCAGGCAGAAAACCTGATTATTAAAAATATAGATGGACACAAACACAAGTAAGTTTCTCACTCAGAAACTTGAAAACATTTTATTTCTAAGTTTTATTTAAAGCCAATATTTTGTATTTTCTCTGATATTTTTGTTATTTTACTCACCCTAATTATATACTATAAAGAAAATATAATGAAAAATTTTTAATGTTTATTTATTTCGGAAGGAGAGAGAGGCAGAGCACGAGCAGGGGAGGGGCAGAGAGAGAGGGAGACACAGAATCGGAAGCAAGCTCCAGGCCCTGAGCTGTCAGCACAGAGCCCGACGTGGGGCTCGAACCCACCAACAGCGAGATCATGACCTGAGCTAAAGTCGGACGCTTAACTGACTGAGCCCCGTAGGCAGCCCTCTTATGAACTTTTTCAGTAGCCCACAGATGCCCCGCGTCCCCGGGATAAAGCCCCGCGAGCCGGGGGCCCCGGACAGAAGTGCTCACATTCTCAAAATCCTTTACTGAAAGTACGAAATTCTGGCAGAGGCTTAGATTTTTGAAACTCAAAGCTCTTTCAACCGGAGAAGTAATGTCGAGAAAAGTCATAGAACCGGGCTGCCGAGACGGATACGTGGTGGGTTACGTTTTCCGAGGGTGATCCCAACAATCCCTTCCCTCCCACGGGACCGTCTTACTCGATCTCATTGAGGCTCCTTCCAAAAGGAAATGGGATCCGAGCTCCCTCCTCTTTCAACCTGGTTTGTGGCTGTGGCGGAGCCACGTTGTATGACCCCCACCCCCACCCCCCCCGCCATAACCGAGCCAGGTTGTAGAAGGTGATACTTGGTTTTCCTGCTGTGTTGGCTACGCCGGCTCTTGGAGCCCCGCCACCGTGCCGGGAGGACCCCCACGCAGCCCCGTGAGGAGTCCCCCGTGAAGAGTGTTCCGGGTGACCCCCCCCCGGCTGGCATGGCATGCGGCAGAGAGGAGCTACCCCCCCACACACACCCCAGCCTCATGGCAGCTTCGGGAACAAAACAAATGGTTGTAATTTAAGCCACGACACTTTACAACGATTAGTTACGCAGAAATCGTTGGCGCGATGAAGAAACAAAATCATCGGATAAAATAGGTCAGAGGGGGGCTAAATTAGCTACGCTTAGGAAAAGCCTCCCAAAATGCACGTGCCCTTAAATCCAACCGTTCCAGTTTGGGGGATTCAATCCTCAGGAAGAAGTGAAAGATGTGCTCTAGGATTTCGCCGCAAAAAATATTCTTCAAAACAGCAAAAAAGCTGAAAGCCACCTAAACGTTCCGTAGAGAACTGGGTGCTGGGTGCTGGGTGCTGGGTACTGGGTGCTGGCGCATCTCGTTGTGCGGGGCCCAAGCCTGTTCCTCAGAACCCACCGGGGAACCTTGTACGGGAGAGAACTGACCAGCCCTCCCCGTTCCCATCCCGACGAACACGACTTTGTTTCCAGTCCGGGGCTGGGGACACCTGTTCTGACCCCGGGCGCTCATTCTCCTACCTCGTCCCGCGAGGGGGGCTCTGCGTCAAAGGTGCACACGCTGTCAGCTGCGGTAGATAATTTCCCGCAAAACCTAGAGCGATTTACACTCCTACCGGTAATGGAGGTTCCCTGGCAGCACTGGGGCTCCTGGCTCCCTGGGCGCCGTCGGGGCGACCGCAAACACGCGCACTTTGCTACGCAGCTTACGGTTCCCCGGTGGCTGCTCTCTGCCCTCCACCTCCATTGCCTCTTCCAGGAATTTCTCCCGTGGGTCCTCTGTTTCCCTCCCTTCCTGTTTGTCCTCTCATTTTGTGGGAGTTTGTTTTTTCGAGTTGCTGCCTTTGTGGATCATGTAAGTTTTAAGCATTTCCCGTCAGACCTGGGCTTCTTCGTGGCGGCCAGCCACCCCCTGTGGTCACGCGCTTACACTAAATTTCATTCCGTTTAACTCGTGTCCTCGGTCACACCAGCCTCACGGAGGCCCGATGACTACCCCCGCCCGGCGCCTGCCTCCCCAGACAGCTCGGGACGGACGGAACGTGTCCATCCACCGCGAGTGCCGTCGGAGGCACTGACCCGGCCGCCCTCGTCCCCTCTTTGGTGATGCCTTTGGCCGCACCTAGTTTGAAGCTTTTACATCGTTAAATCTGACATTTTTTTTAATGGCTACTAGGTATACCTTTCTTTCTTATAAAGGCCACCCCTAAGTTTGTTTAAAAAAAACAACTTGTTTTTACTTCTAATATTTTTATACTTTTTCTCATTTAGATCTTCAACCCACAAAGAGGTCACCTTTGCATGCGGAGAAGTTCGACGTCTACTTTTATTTGGTTCCATGCATGTGGCAATAAAACGTGTTCGATGGCCCGCCCCAAGTTTCCCTTTGCGCACCTGTCGCCCCCTATCCTGCACTGCCGGGCACTATCCGCTGCATTGCACACTCTTCCCCAGTGAAAGACGGAGCCTGACCCCTGGGAATGGGAAGGAAGCAGCCGAGGGCTGCGGGAGTGGAGACAAAGGGACAGGTCCCGGGCAGTGAGCTGGGATGGGACCGCGTGCCTCGCACCCGCAGCGTGGCCCTTGAGAACTGCGTTCCCCGAGCTCGGCTGCAGGGATGCCAAGGTGATTTGGACCAGAAGCCCCGGCCAGTGCCCGGGTGCTCTCAGTGAGCGGCCTCTGGGTTGGGCCTCCGCCCTATGCAGCAGCCGGGGTGCAGGCAGGCCCTCGGCCCCAGGAGCCACTCTTCTGATTCAGATGAGGGCCCGGCGAAGGGGCCTCCCTCAGAGGGAGGGCTGGCTACGCGGCGTGGGGGGCCCCGTGGAAAGTACAAACCCAGGGCCCCTTGTTAACAATTAAGAGTTCCAAGGTGGTGAGAGCAGAGAGTTGAACCAAGTTTGGAGCCGTCCCTGCTCCTGGGGACGGAGGGGCTGGGGAACAGGGGCCTGACCCCAGCGGAGGTGCCCCCGTCCTCCCGGCACCGGAGCCCCGGCCCCAACTGCAGGGGTTCCTGGTGTCCCCACCCCCAGCTGCTCCCAAAGCCCCAGACTCTGTCCCCAAATTAGGGGCTCCACTTAAACTGTAGTTAGAAACTCAGCTCCACAGAGAACCCACCCCCAGCACAACCAGGTCACCACTAAAGGGTGTGACCTGCGGGTGTGGACGCAGCCCCTGGGACCCCCACAAAGTGAGCAGGAAGCGGGCTCGGGGCTCCATGCCCTGGAGCCAGACCGACCAGGGCCCACGTTCGGCTCCTGTGCTCGGCGTCTGGGCCATCGGGGCCTCAGCCAGGACACCGCGTCTGCGTCAGGGACAAATGCGCACGGCAGAGGCAGAGGTGAGCGCACGGGCCCCCGGAGAACCCCGGCTCGGCCAGCTGCCGGCTGCCTGGCCTACAGCTCTCGGCCCTGAAAATCTGTGTGCCTCAGTTTCCTCAGAGGGAACGGGGCACATCAGCAGCACATTCCTCACTGCGCTATTTTATGGACTAACTAAGTGAGCGGCTCAGAGCCCTGCCCGCACCCGGCAAGAGGCGTCCGGGCACCTGTTTGCGGATTAGGTACAACAGAGTCTGTGACCGTGTGGGGTTGGAGCGGGAGGCTCTGGGTTCGAGGCTTTGCTCCACTCTTCCCGCCAAGGAGCCTTGGGAAGCCCTGTGGCTGCTGAGCTCCGGTGTCTCCGGCCTCTCGGTGGGGCCACTTTGGCGCGGCCTGGGTTGTTGCGGGAGCCACGGCACCTCTGGGCCCCAGTGCTGACACGCGGGACGCGAGGGCGGCTGTGGTCCTCATGACTGCGGTTCGGGTCGTCAGAGCCCCTGGCACTGCTGGTGACCCAGGAAAGAGCGGGGCCCGTCCAGCGTGCGGACTGTCGACCCCGCGTGTGGCCAGCGTCTCGCGGATGACTAAGCACCCGGAGCTGAGGCGGCACCTGCCCTCCAGAGGCCCACACTCCCCCGCCCTCCTGTCTCCTGTGGCCTGTGGCAGACAGATTCCTGGTGCGGGGAGGGAAGTGGGTGGGGGACAGACAGAGGGCAGATAGAGGGTGGGGTCAGAGGTGGTGCGGGAGGGAGGAGGGGGATGGACAGAGGGAGGGCGAAGTCAGGGGTCATGCGGGGGAGGGAGGAGGGTGCAGGGCAGAGGGAGGGCGAGGTCAGGGGTGG
>NW_026057583.1:5763599-5785371 GCF_023721935.1 Panthera uncia
GCAGAGGGAGGGCGAGGTCAGGGGTGGTGCAGGGAGGGAGGAGGGTGGCAGGACAGAGGGAGGGCAGAGGGCGGGCGAGGTCAGAGGTGGCCCGGGGAAGGCCTCCCAGCACCGCATGGCCAGCCGGGCTCCTGGCTGCGTCTCACCGGCTGGGCTCTGGGGACAGAGACCTGGGGGGACTTCGGCCTCTTCACCTGGAAACCCATTCGAGACCGAATTAGGCGGAGGGCATGCACAGTGTCGCCGAACGGCAGCGACGGCTGCTGCTTCTACGGTACCCTCCCCTGGCCGCGGTGAGCCGTCGTCACGGAGATGGCGGGGTCCTCCACACAAATCCAAACCCAGCAAGTTCACCTGGAGGTCGCAGGGGTGAGGGCTGGAGAGGCGGGAGGGGCCTCTGGTCTCAGCTGCTTGGACCCCACGCCCAGGACGGAGGGAATTTCCTGAATCTGGCTTTGCTGCCCCCATTCCGTTCACGAAACACCGGATTCCTCCTGCATCCATAAAGATGAAGACATTCCTCCGCAGGGACTTAATCTGGGGGCTGCGTGCCTGGCCCCTGAGAAAACCCAGGCTTCCTCTCCCTCTTTGGTCTAACCCGGCAGCTTTGGGGGCCGCAGACAGGCCTGTATTCCCCTTAATGCCCTGGAATTGCTTACTCACTCCGAAATCCGCTGCCTCAGGGGTTTCCCGCCACAAGTAAGCCTTCCTTTCAGGGGCAATCAGGCAGTAGCCCAGAGCAGAAAGGGGGAGTGGGGGGCACCTGCTCGGCCAGCTGGGTCTCTGCAGACAGCTCACGCACGGGCCCCTCCCGTCCCTGCCCCCAGGCACGGAGGCCAAGGGGAGGCACCCAGGCCCGGGGACGGCCGCGCGGGGACAGGAGGGACGCGCGTCTTCCCCTCGCGAGGGAGGACACGTGGGCTGGAACCAGATCGCTTGAATCGCCACCCGGGGTCCTCCCCGCCTTTGGCCGAGGTCGCCTTCCAGACCTGCCGTGAGATGTTCATTGTGCCTTCGCTGGCACAGTCTGGGCGCGGAAGGTGGACACGTGCAGGGCCGTGGTCCAGAGCGTGGGACTTGTCCACGGAAGCCCTCTGCTCCTCCCCCCCCCCCCCCCCCCAGGGAGGCGGTTCACCAGCTGGAATCTCTAAAGGCTGCTTTGGGTCGGGAGGGGTTGGCCCTGCGAGCTCATCAGGTCCGGGGGGCTTTCGCTCAGGAAGCACATATCGTGAGCTGGAGGAGGAACCTGGGCCTCGGACCTAGCAAAGGCGGACTCAGTCCCCACCCTTCCGCCGCCCGGGCGCGGCAGGTCACTGGGCGGGTCCCTGCTCTGGATCAGTGTCCCCAAATGCCCAATGTGACTGGCCCTAAAACCTGCCTCTCAGGAGGTTTGGGGGCATCGACTGGTGTCTCATAGGTGAACAGGTGCAACCCCCCTGGGCCCGCCCCCGCCACGCACCCGAGGTCAGCAGTGGGTGAGCAGGAGTCGGACAGGCCCGGGTTCAAGTCCCGACCTGCCACCCTATTGTGTGATCGGGGCCTGTCACCTAACCTCTTTGGACCCCAGTATCCCCGACCATAAACTGGAGGCGATTGGTAGCGGTCCTTAGCTGACTGTCGGAATGATAATTAAGTGATTTAATACAAAAGCAAATTGAAAAATTACTAACGTTTAAAGGTAAAGGTCTCTGCACAGAGATTTCCCGGTAAGACCTAAACAAAAGTGAGCTGTACTTTTAATCATTAGCATTCCTCACTCCGAGGGACAATAAAAGGTATTTTTCTATCTTTCCTTATGTCTGTCTTTGGGCCGATCCAAAAAGCAAAACCAAATTGGGAGCATGCCCACCGCCCACAGACAGAGCCAGGCAGGGCTGTGAAAACAGACCAAACCTTTGGAGAACCGTCTGCTCTGTTTCAGCTGTCGTCCTGAGGCCATAAGCCAGGCGACCGCCGGCTACTTCCAGCGTCCCAGGACCCCGCGGGGGACGAGCAGCTCTCAGTCTCCTGGTGCTCGGCCATCAAACCGTCCAGCCCGCCCCTCACCGGCCTCTCTCTGCGTCCAGAGGAGGTGACGGAGGCCCCACTGACCCTCTGTGCCTCCCGGCACCCACGGCCTGTTCACCTCGAGGCCTCCTGAGCGGCTTTCCTTGAGCCGGGACCCAGGGAGGAGACCTGCAGGGGCCGGGTCACCTAGAGCCAGAGGGGCTGGAGGAGACGTTTGTCCCCGGCTGTGCCAGGTTCTACACTACTGAGGAGGAAAGGAGCATAAAAGGGTTAAAGACATATGTAGAGTCTGGGCGGGAGGTGAGGGCTCAGCCGGGCACAGCGTGCCCTCCCTGCAGGGACTAGGACAAATCTCTGAGCCCCTGGTATCACTATCGGGCGGCCAGGGCAGACAGCACCGGGTCGGAGCCGGGAGGCCCCCATGTGACCGCCACGCCACGGGCCTCGGTTCACGTCCTGCTGGTGCGTTCCCAACCGACTCAGACCCAGGCCGACGGCCTGCCAGAGACTCTGACGTAGCCGGGGCCTGTGAAGTGGTTCAAAACGCCCGGCTCTTTCCAGCGTGCAGCTAAGCCTGAGAGCCACTGTTAGGAGGTCACATGCTAATCCAACTTTCAAACTCTTATTTCCTCTTTAAGGAAAATCATGATACTTAATCATAGCAAAAAAAATAAATAAATAAAAATAAAGGTGCCGGTTACCTGTTGGGCTGGGACACGAACCCTCGTGTGCTAATCTGGATACACGTCCCTCCGAGTAGAGGCGTTTGTGCTTCTCGGAACGTGAATCCGCGGTTTTGTCTTGCTTTCCACGTGTGTGTGTCACTCGGTCCCCACCATTTGCCAGTTCAACGGAAACGTACGGAATTTGCTTTAATATAAGCCATTATGAATTTAAAGGGTCGCACTGAATCAGCAACATGATAGACAACCGTTTTTAATGGGGCAGAAAGAAAAGAAGTTTGGTTATTGCCCTGAAACGTTCCGCGTTCACATTCGGTCCCTAGACACGGAGTCTGACATCTGCCGGCCGCTGAGAATGTCTGGGGGGGGTGGGGGGACCTTCACCGGGATCACATGGAAATTCCTGCTCTCGCTTTGTTTTCTCCAAGATTGCCTAAACTCCCAAACCCGTTTGGTCTCTTCCTTCACCTCCCAGCAGGCACCCCACAGGAGTTCTCATCACGCAGGGACCCCGGCCCCAGCGGCACAGGGCACGTCTGGAAGAAGCAAAGGGGGGGACTCACTGAGCACAAAACCCAAAAGCTGCCCTGGCATCCTCACGGGCAGCGCGGACCGGGTCCCGGGGCCGCCGGGGTCCGGGCGCCTCCAGAGCGGGTGACCCTCGCGGCTCCGCAGGCTGTGACAACCACCTACCCTTATCAGTTCTCCGTCCAACACTTAGAGTCACAAAGCTGGCTGGAAAAGTGATAAGGGAATGTGACTGGCGGGCAAAGAGGGTTTGATGAAGTCTGCAGGACCAGTGAGAGCTGACGGCTGACTTCTCGGCGGCCCCTCCCGCACCCGGGCTGGGGGGGGGGGGGGGCCCCGCCTGCGTTTCTGCCTCCCCTCGGGACATCTGGCGGGACGTTCACGTTCCTGCACACAGAGACTGAGACATGCTATGCAAAGTAGTAGATTCCTCGCATTTTTTAAAAAGCAGATTAAATTTTTAACCTAGTTTAAATATTGAAATTAACAAATAAACCAAAGCGAGCAAAGTCTTTACCCAAAAGCTCCTTACGGGTCTGGGGCAGGCCCAGCGCGCTCGACTCCTGGGGGACTCTGTCTGTCCGCCACACCCACATGCCATTCATAAAGCCCCTGGCGGAGTCCCCGCCCCCCGGCCGCGATTGGTCCTCCAGAGGTGCGGGCCCCAGGCCAGGGGCCACCCGCCCAGATCCGCCGGGCTGGACTGGACCTGTGCACCGGGATGGGGCGATGGGGCCTTGACCGACCGGTCGGGGTGGGGTTCGGGTCTAGCGGGGAGCCGTCCCTGCCCCACCACGTCAGATTCCTCCCTCTTGACTGTCGACCGTCCACACTGACCCGTGCAGAGGTTTTGGAAACCAAAACCCAGCGACACGGCTTCCGTTGCAGAGACCTGAACGCTGTTCTCTGCCTCAGGGCAAACCCAAAGAGCACGAGCTCAGGGACGGATGCCTGTGGAGTGCGGCGCTGTGTAAAGACCGTCCGCTTTGCTCACCGGCTGCTGGGTCGCCTCCTCATTGTCTAATCTGGAGCAAATTGCCGAATCTCTCCGAGCCTCTGATCCCTGAAACAGACAGCACCGCCTAACTCCCAGGCCCCTCTGAGAATAAAGTGAGGAAAGGACTAGAAAGCACTCTGCTGGTACCGAGGGCCCAGTCCAGGGCACACAGCCTTTAGCAGATCTCACAAACTCTCTGAATCCCAGCTGCTGCTTCTGCAGAGGGGGGTCTTAGTAGCTACCTCACGGTGTGTCTGTGCAGAATAAATAGGTGAACGGCGTAAGGCTAAGTGGCCTGGATTTAAGTCCCAACTGTGCCATTCACTGGCTCTATGTCAGTCCCCCGGCCTCTGAGAGCCTCCCTTCCGCATCCGCACGAAGGCCGCAGCGATCCCCGCTCTCCTACCTCACGGGGCTGGGGTCAAGGTGACCCGAGGTGAGCTATAGAAGGCCACAGGCACAGAGAACTGAAGAGACGGGCAGCTGATGTCATTAACAGGATAACACAAGCACGGACAGTGACCTTGACCTTGACCTTGCCACCAGGTGGCAGCTACTCCTGCTAATGTTCCCAAAGAAGCTGCACCATTCCTCTTGGAGGAACTCCCCGGGGTCCAGCCCTACAGACCAGCTCCTGTCCCACCTGCACCCCACAGAGAGGGCACCGATGACCCACAGGGCTCCGGAAACCAGCTCCTTATTCGGCAAGAGCGGTTGATAACAGCTGCAGCCCTCCCGCTCTGTCAAAGGTCTGGGGCTCAGAAAAACGGTGCAATCAGGGCTCCAGCCGGTGGGACGATGGCGCCAGTCCCGGGATCAAGGAGGTGAGCGCTCAATGCTCAAGGAGTCCACGTGTGTGGGAGGGAGGAGCACCTTGATCTGAGGTGGTCTGAGCTCCCTGACCCTGACCTGACATAGGTCAGCGTCCCGCAGACCACCCTCTTGGGGAAGCTGGTCTGTAAGGTGACCACACGCCTGTTCTTACTTGGCCCAACCTTCTTGCTTTACCCGTGGGAAAGCACAGCCCAGGTTGCAACTCAGCCACAGTCCCAAGGTTCCAGCCCTCTGGTCCTTGACCCTGGACCAGAACACGCTTACGATGCAGACCAGAAAGCAGGTGTCTTCCAACGGGAGCTAGGAGGCCCAAGAGGCGGAGGAGGGGGACACTGTAGCTGGCCAACCGCTGACCTGCGGGGCCCAGTCACCTCCTCCCGAGGGCCCAAACCGTCCTTGGACAATTGTCCAGGACAGCCCCGGGTGGCCGTGTGCACTGAGGCTGGAGGCACACGGTCAGGCCGGTCACAGCACGCTGGACATCGGCTCCATTAGTGTGGGTCCCACCAGGGAAGCACCAGGAAAGTCACATGACACGGCGACAAGGATCAAGGAGGTCTGGAAAGAGGAGGGTGTCGGGGACCATCAGGGCAGGTGAGGGGGGTGAGGGGGAAGAGCTTGAAGTGATCCCATGGCAGTGGAGACGGTGCCCTTTTCTTTAATTTAAACAACACGTTCTCCAAACAACTACATCCGGGTAGCACCCACGGGCCCGATGCTGAGCTCAGGGTTCCTCATACATCATGCACACTCCTGAGCACGTGTACTCGGGTGGGCTCGCCCCTCCTGGGCGCAGCGAGGGTCATGAGAAGCAGTCAGGGACACAGAGTGAGATGAGCTCCGTCCCAAGGCCTCCATCCCAAGGCCCCTCGCAGACAGCAAGGCCGGCGAGCGGAGAAGGGGACCTCCGTCCCGCGGCAACACTTTACAACTTACGAGGTCCCGGCTGCGCCAGAAGGAGAAATGCCAGGCGTGCGCGCCCCCAGACTCACTCCCACCCGCCTGCCCCGGCTGCCCCGCCCGGTAGGGACTGAAACATCAGGGGCCCTCTCTGGGGGCTCGGGGGGGCCGCCTGCTCACGGCTGGACCACGTGCTCGAACCCAGGCCGTCCCCTCGGCTCGCTCGCTCTGTGGCCCCAGAGCTGCATCGCCCTCCAGCCTCTCCTGTTTGCTTTTGCTGTGTCTTCAAGGCTTTTTACCAAAACATGTTCTAAAGCCACCAACGGGCCTGTCCCTGCAGCTCTGAATACGTCCTTCTAACGGCCACTTCGTGTATTTATTAGCGGACTTGGGTGTGCCCACCTCTGATTCAGTACATTTTCTTAGCGATCAGTTCGACTCTCTACAGAGGAAAACCCATTCAGAAACGTTAGGTAACGTGTCCGACGTTTCACAGCTGGTCAGAATTACACCCCAGATGTCGGCCCCGTTTCATTTCTCCTGCACCACCGGGCCTCTCCGAGGGCACAAGCGAACGGGTGGGCGTCAACACCTCTCACGAAGACGCCAGGTCGTGCGTGACTCTTGAAGCAATTTCCTGCTCGTCAGCTTGGAGGCCGGGGGACGGTCACGGCCAAGGAGGCTCGAAGGGGGAGCAGAGTGAGTCCTGAGAAGCTGAACCGCGCCCGGCCCGTCTTTCGTGAACGCCCGTCCAAACGGCTCCCCCGCGGACCCGACCCGGGCTTTCGGCCAGGCCTCTCTGGCCTTGCAGGGCCCCCGTGGGTTACGAAACCCCCATCTTTCCGGTTCTCCGGCCGGACGGTCTGTCACATACACTTTGCATCGCACATAATCCCTTCCTGCCGACTGACTGGTTCCGCCAGAGCCTGTCTGTGAGCAAGTTCCTCGCGGGCGGCGCTGACGGCGACCCCCAGCCAGCCAAGCGCCCGCACAGACGCACACGCCCCCTGGGTGGGTGTCCGACGGGCGGTGGAAGGGACCGAATCAGGACAGGTGGGGAGGGAGAGGGACACCGGCCAGCCCCTGCCCAGACTCGGCTGCCCTGCCCGCCATGCTCCGGGGCTGTGACCCCTGTGTCCTCCCAGCCTCCATCCGGTTGGGCTCACTTCACCCGGTTTAATGAGCTCAGGAATGTGCTCAGCTGAGACGCCGGCTGTTTGCTTTGGCCCCAGAAACGTGCCCCAGGCTCTGCTCATCTGCTTCGGGACGGCCCGGCCCGGGCCTCAGAGAACAGCAGTGGCAGCGGGCAGGTGACGCCCAGAACGGGCTCCGTGCCTGCATTTGCTGGATGGGGCAGCGCGGCGGACGCGATCCGGGCCTGGCCTGCAGCGACCTCGCGGAGCCGCCCCTGGGAGCGGCCTCACCGCTGCACCCAGTAGGTCAAGAACCAGCCGCGGCCCTGCCCGAACCCCGCTCCTCTCTACTCCTCTGACGCCCACCTGGAAGCACCGTGTGAGCCGAGCTGACGCCCCAGAGCCGCAGCCGTGGGGAGTAGGGGGCAGGCGCGCTGAGCCGCCCTGCCGATGTGGTCGGACAGATGAACAGGGGCTCGGAAACGGAGCCACGGCCCCCAAACCAAACTGGTTAGGATTTCGTCCTCACTCAGGGCTTGGGTGTGTAAGAAAAGACACGAGGTAACTGGTATTGAAATGGCCCCGGGAGGCTGGGAGGTGAGCACGCCCCCCGACGGTCACAGGGGACGCCCTGCTCCGCCCGGGCTCAGCCCCGCGTGTGCCTCGTTTCCCCACATCCCGCTGCAGTTACTGTTGGCCCTGTGTCCCCTTGAGGACGGGGCCCTCTCTGAGGGCCCTGAGTGGCGAGTGAGGGACGTGGGAACCCTCCAGAGCTGGCACGAATATCTGGAGGCGTACACGAGAGAGCTCCTGTGCACGTGAGCAAGCCAGGACACCAGAGCCGTGCCCCACGCAGCACCGGCAGTGGGGACGCCATCAGGGTCCTGCGTGTGCCCCCGGCTGCGCGTGGCTGCTGTGCTGGCCGGAGGGAGCTCCTGGGCCTGTGCAGACTGCGAGCTAGACGTGAGGGGGAAGCTGCCCCCCGCCGCCCCGCCGTCGGGGTACGGCTCTGGGATACGCTCCCTCGGAGGCGTCTAGTGGGATCCACCTGTCCACACCCTCTCTACTGGTCTCCTTCTCTTCTCTGTGTTCCCTAGTCAGCCTTCTAGATAAATCACTTGTAATCAGCCTTGTCTAAGAGCACCCTTTCGGGGGCACCCGGGCAGCTCGACTTTGGCTCAGGTCATGATCTCTCAGTTCGTGAGTTCAAGCCCCGCACCAGGCTGTCAACCCAGCGCTTGGAGCCCGCTTTGGATCCTCTGTTCCCTTCTCTCTCCACCTCACCCCTACTCATGATGTGAACGCTCTCGTACAAACACTCTCCCTCTCTCTCTCTCTCAAAAATAAATAAACGTTAAAAAAAATTTTTTTTAAAGAGTGTCCTTTAGGAAGCTCCCAGCCTAAGACCGTCTCCTGCCATCATACACCCCTTTTGCCAAGAATACAATCTGTGATCCCAAGCCCCCATTTCTATCTGGAACCAAGAGGAGGATAAGGAATTCTAAATTCTTTCAGAAGGAATTCTAGAATCAAGGGATCTCGGAGTAAGACCTTCAGGAACAGGGGTCACACGTCATCAAGTTTTACAGCTGTGGGGTCTCTAGGGGTCGGCCAGGTTCAGCCCCCGGCTTCCGCAGTGGGGCATCTAAAGCCGTCAGAGGAGAATGTTGCCCGGAGTTCTGCCCTCTGGACGCTCGCACTCAGGGCTGGACCCTCTGTGCCACGTGGCTCTCAACGTGCTTACCCAACTGGCAGGTCCCTCCCAAGGCCACAGGCTAAGTTCACAGCCAAAGAAAAACATGTTCCGACATTTCAACTCTCCCACAGACCTTGCAGAAACTTAGAAGTACCCAGCCCTTTCTCAGCCCATGCGTCTAGATGGTGAAGAAAACACAACTCGAAGAGGAATTATCTACACAGTTGAGGCCTAGCAGACATTTTTTCTGATGATAATCATTCAAATAACGGCCTGATCTCCAGGGGCTCCTGGGGGGCTCAGTCAACTGAGCCTCTGACTTCGACTCAAGTCATGATCTCACGGTTCATGGGTTCGAGCCCCACATCAGGCTCTGTGCTGACAGCGTCGAGCCTGGAGCCTGCTTTGGATTCTCTCTCTCTCTCTCTCTCTCTCTCTCTCTCTCTCTCTGCCCCTCCCCTGCTCATGGTCTCTCTCTCTCTCAAAAATAAAACGTTAACTAATAATAACAATAATAGCCACATCTCCAGACCTCTTTGTGGTCTTGGTCAAGGAGGCCCAGGACTTCTTAGCGGAGAACAGAGGTTCTCGAAGTCCAGTCCTTAGGAAGGGAAGACAGAGCTCGAAACGATCCGGTTCACACAGCTGTACATCTTCTAGTTCTGCAGTCGGCACCTGGCTCTTAGCAGCCTCTAGCCTTGGGGCGCATACTTCCTCCTACAGAGGCCCCCGGTTCGCGGAGCCCCCAGCCCTCTCCCCCCACCCAGCTGCGATTACCAGGCGAGGCCAATGACCCCCGCCAGCAGGGCTGTGTCCCCGCCCGAGCCGCTAGTGCCTCACGGCCCTCGGGTATGGCGTGTGCTGCCCCCTAGTGGTCGGAGCACCACCACCCACCGGCAGCTCCCAGCGGCCCCTCTGACGGACAGTATCCAACAAGGACGGATATCGGACTGGTGTGCGCCATGTGGGGGTCAGGGGGCAGGACTGCACCTGCAGGAGGTCAAGAATTAATGGTTCTTCATCCCGGAAGGTGCCCATCCTGAAACAGGAAGTGAGCGTCCATGGCGGGCTGAACCGCGGCCTCCAGACGACCCGTCCGAGTCCAAACCCTTGGTATCTGCGGGGGTGACCTTAATTGGAAATAGGGTCTGAACCTAGCGACTGGGCCCATATCACAGTAAGACGAGGAAGGTTAGAGATCCAGAGACGCAGGGGGGAAAGGCTGAATGAAGACAGAGGCCGGGGTTGGAAGGCAGCGGGTATAGGCCCCAGGGGCGTCCAGGGCATCCAGCAGCCAGGAGAGGAGCAGGGAGCAGACTCCCTCACGGCCTCCAGAAGGAGCCAGCCAGCTCACCCCTGACTTTGAACCTCTGGCCTTCAGAGCCGTGGGAGTAGACGTCCGTGTTTTATGCCACCTGGTCTGTGGTCGCTTGTCACAGCCCTCAGGAGACTAACTCGGGCCCCAGAGACTGCTCTGGGGGGAGAGAGGACTGCCACGTGGCCATGGGGATGGGACGGTGAGCTGAGGGGCCCCTGCTGAGTGCCCGCGGGAGGGGCTGGGCTGCGAGGTCCCCCCAAAAGGACCCTAAACAGGCATCGTTGTGACCTCCCCACGGGGCTGTGCCCGTCATTCTCTCTCGACTCTCAGAGAAGCTTAATTAAAGACGGGGCTGGGGTCTGCCATGCTGTAGAAACATGAGGGGCAGTCGGGGCGCCTGGGTGGCTCAGTCGGTCGGGCGTCCGACTTCGGCTCAGGTCATGATCTCACGGCTCGTGAGTTTGAGCCCCGCGTCGGGCTGTGTGCTGACAGCTCGGAGCCTGGAGCCTGGTTCGGATTCTGCCCTCCCTCTCTCTCTCTCTCTGCCCCTCCCCTACTCACGTTCCGTCTCTCTCTATCCAAAAATGAATAACGTAAAAAAAAAAAAATAAAAAAAAGAGAAACATGAGGGGCGGGCCTGAGAACCAAGGGGGGACAGAGTCCTTCTCCCCAGAGACCAGGGCAGTGGGAGCACCTGTCACGGGCACCAGAGGCAGCAAGGAGCAGAGGAAGGAGGGGCCAGGGTGCATGGCCTTGACCTAACTGCCCTCTGAGCATGCCAGCGACTGCAGCCCAAGGACCTGCAGGAACGGGGCCTCGGGACCCCTTGGTTGGGGGGGGGTTATTTCTGCATCAAAGACAGCACAGGTTTGTTCTATTCTAGGGCGGTTGAGAGGAACGTGACCCGGTTCCACAATCACAGGCCCAAGACATGTGAGGCAGGTGAATACGCCTGCGGAGTTTCCCCAAAGCACCAAGAAGTTAGCACCCCCAAAATAGCGGTGCGAGCAAAGAGAGGGCACAGCCCAGCTCTGGGGCGGCCACGACCTCCTTGCCTCCTCCACCCCCCTCTCTCTCCAGCCCCCACCTTCCTCCTTGTCTCGCCTCCACCCTTCCTCCTCCTCTGGCAGGTCATGCCCGCTGTCGGAATTTCCCAGCGGCCCCGACGAAGCCAGCTTCCTGCGGGGGGCCCTCCCGGGTCCGTCTCGCCTCTCCACGTCATACAGCCACTGGTGCCAGCCTGCCACGCAACGTGGCCAGTGCTGCCCATCAGAGACCCTCAGAGGGCATCTACTATGGGGGGACGTGCTGTGGAAGGACAGCCACCCTTGTTTTTTGAAAAGGAGGTCATTTGTTCGTTCATTCATTCCCTCAACCAACCACCCTGGCCAGTGCACTGAGCACCTGTGGGCACCAGCCCAGAGCCGCCGGGGTGGGGGGGGGGCATACCGTGTCATAAATGCCACAGTGTGAGTGTGCCCAGGAAGGTGCAGGGGCACAGAGGGAGGGAGTGAACACTTTCGGAGCAGGGACAATTGTCTAGGAGAGGGTGACCATACAACTCACTGCCCCACCCAGGCGATGACACTTGGGAGGGTGGTGAGTTCCCTGGGCGACAGGTGCAAACCAGAACTGTCCCAGGTGAGGGGGCAATCTGGTCACCCTCACTCCGAAGAGTGCTTAGGGGTCCCCATCCTGAAGATGAGTCCTGATCCCAGACAGTGAATAGCACAGAGATTCCAGAAAGTTTTGTGTATTTGGGGAGATGTGCTGACGGGGACGGGGGTGGTGGGACAGAGGACTGCAAACGTCCGTTCAGACTCAGTCATTAAAGGCTGTCAGACGCCAAGCCAACAGTTCTGCCCTTATTCCTCCAGAGTTAGTGCAATGCTGGAAAAATCATCAGTGTCACATCTACAGGACAAAAACAGGGTATAGAAGAAAGGGACAAAAAAGGAGGGAAATGTATATAATCATATCGGCAAAGGGGACTTTATACAATCCAGCATCCCCATCCCCTATTACCAAAAAAGTATTCTGTGAACTAAGAATATTTTGCTAATATGATAATGATTTCTATCCCCAAACCCCGACGTTAAACGTAATAAACATCGCAGTTCGAATTGTGAATGGAAAATAGCCTGCACACAGTTTATACAAACATGAGTATACAGACACACACATACTGTGCACATGTATATATATTTTATATATTTGAGAATACATTTAATACGACACGTGTGATACCTACAAGAACACAGTGGTAACAAACACCGGGACACACAGAAGATTTTAATAATTAGAATTACAGAGCATTTTCTTGAGGCAGAGATAAAATTATAAAGATGTCCAATCCTGGGGCGCCTGGGTGGCTCCGTCGGTGAAGCGTCCGACTTCGGCTCAGGTCGTGACCTCACGGTTCATGGGTTCGAGCCCCACATCGCACTCTGTGCTGACAGCTCAGAGCCTGGAGCCTGTTTCGAATTCTCTGTCTCCAACTCTCTCTCTGCCCCTCCCCCACTCATGCTCTCTCGCTCTCTCTCTCTCTCTCTCTCTCTCAAAAATAAACATCAAAAAAAATCTTAGGGGCGCCTGAATAGCTCAGTCGGTTAAGCATCTCACTTCGGCTCGGGTCACGATCTCACAGTTTGAGTTTGAGCCCCACGTCGGGCTCTGTGCTGACAGCTCAGAGCCCGGAACCTGCTTCGGATTCTGTGTCTCCCTCTCTGCCTGCCCCTCCCCTGTTTGCACTCTGTCTCTCTCTCACTCAAAATAAACATTAAAAAAAATTTTTTAACAAACGAAATAAAGACGCCCAATCCCAGGAAAAATCATAATCGAATTCTGTAACAGTTTTTCCCTTGCAATTTTGGGGGAAATAAACACATGGGGGAGAAAAACAAGGCAGCTGTGAAAAGTGGGGAGAGGGACTTGGCCTGAAGAGTGTCCCCGCCAGGCCGTGGCCCCGACCCGAGGACGGCACAACACCACAAGTTGGTGGCAGGTCCTGAGATGACAGGCCGGACACGTAAGCGACCACAGCAAAAACACCCAGTTTCGTGAAACTTCAGCGGAACGTGAGGAAGCCAGAAAGTTACCACACGGCACGCAGCTCTGGGCCCCCGAGGGGATGACGGGGGCCTGCACTCCAAGGGGCTGCTTGTCAACACCCCAGCCCCCTGCCAGGCCCCCAGCTTCCCTGCCTCGGGGGGGGGGGGGCTGCCTGACCAGCTCTGCGGGGGCCTCGGGGGAATGACACAGGCCACTTCCGGCCCCAAACACAGAAGAGCCTGGCGTGACTTTGGGGCGCCGCCCCCTGCAGCCAAGGAGGCCCTGTGCCAACACGGAGCCCTCTCGGAAGAAGGAGGCACCGCCGCTCGCCTCCCGCATGGGGCAGTGTGGCCGAAAGCCCTCTGCTGTGATCTGGGACAAATTAGCCGCCGCAGCACGACCCGGCCTCTCCGGACGGACACGACCGGCCACCTCGATGTCGACGCTTCAAAGCAGTGGTTCTCGGACCACGCGGATCGCCCGGGAGCTTTGGAAAAGGCCCGTTCCCAGGCCACCCTCCCCCAAGAGCTCCCGATCTCCCAGCTGAAAACCGCTGCTTTTCGTTAAGAAGCTAGCTGCTCCGTGAGTCAAGTTCCCGCGCGGCTCGCGGCTGGGTCAGCCTCTGCCCCGCACACTCGGTTATTTCCACACGCGGCTTCGCGCTGCCCCGAGCTTGTGGATTCTCGAGAAGCCGTGTGAGTGTAGATTTGGTGACAGGCATTCTGAGGCTGAGCGGGGGAAGACACCATCCGTGCCCCGTGTGAGAGGCACCTCCGCCAACAGGCAAGCGGGGCCTGGTGTGAGGAGACTCGGCCTGGAACGTTCAGCCAGGGTTCTGCGCAGAAAGCGCCTCGAAGGGAAGCCCTCTGGGCTTCCGGAAGCGGCTGCACCCGTTCCGCCGTGTTCTCAGTCCTCTCCCTGTTGCAGGGAGCGAGCGTTCCCGGGCCCCGGATTGCAGGGAGTCAGAGTCACTAGGCTCTCACGGAGGCGCTGGCGGGGCCCCACCGCCCGGGGCGGGCTGAGACAGGCGGGGAGCGCTGCGCTGGGACGTCGCCCCGCGCGCTTCAGAACGTCCCACCGGCACGTACAGACCGGTTTCTGCACCACCTGGGAAACGAGGGGTCCCCGTCATAAGAAATACGTCCCCTCTCCTGCTTCCCACCCCGGGCCTGCTGTGGCCTGAGGGACATCTGTGGACACACGGGCCTATGGAGAGGGACAGAGGCCAGCAGGAAACAGCAGAAGCCGAGACCCGAACCGGCCCAACACACCCTCCCTGGGAACGTCCAGGGAGGCACAAAAGAGCAAAGCAACCTCTAACGAGGGCAGAAGCCCACATACCCGGCCGACGGGGCTCAAAGCTGTGGCCATGTGGGGCGTGGTTGTGCATATAACTCCTGGGCTCTCCCAAAAGTGTGAGAAACGCAGCCACTCACTCACAGGTTCGGGAAGGAGGACTCGGGTTGGGAGGACTCGAGAAGGAGGACTCCGGTCGGGATGACTTGGGTCGGGAGGCCTCGGGTTGGGAGGACTCAGGAAGGAGGACTCGGGAAGGAGGACTCGGGAAGGAGGGCTGTGGTCAGGAGAACTCAGGTCGGGAGGACTCGGGTAGGAGAACTTGGGTCGGGAGGACTCGGGTTGGGAAGACTCGGGAAGGAGGGCCCGGGTAGGGAGGACTCGGGTGGGAGGAGTCGGGTAAGGAGGACTCAGGTAGGGAGGACTAACATCAGGAGGAATCGGGTAGGAGGACTCGGGAAGGAGGGCTCAGGTCAGGAGGACTCAGGTCTGGAGGACTCGGGTAGGGACTCGGGTAGGGAGGACTCAGGTCAGGAGAACTCAGGTCGGGAGGACTTGGGTAGGAGGACTCGGGTCGGGAGGCCTCAGGTCGGGAGGACTCGGTTCGGGAGGACTCGGGAAGGAGGGCTTGGGTAGGGAGGACTCAGGTGGGAGGAGTCGGGTAAGGAGGACTCAGGTAGGGAGGACTAACGTCAGGAGGACTCGGGTAGGGACTCAGGTCGGGAGGACTCAGGAAGGAGGACTCGGGTCGGGAGGACTCGGGAAGGAGGGCTCGGGTAGGGAGGACTCGGGTCGGGAGGACTCAGGAAGGAGGACTCGGGTCGGGAGGACTCGGGTAAGGAGGACTCGGGTCGGGAGGACTCGGGCAGGGAGGCCTCGGGAAGGAGGGCTCCGGTCAGGAGGGCTCAGGTCAGGAGGACTCAGGTAGGGACTCGGGTCGGGAGGACTCAGGTCAGGAGAACTCAGGTCGGGAGGACTCGGGTAGGAGGACTCGGGTCAGGAGGGCTCAGGTCGGGAGGACTCGGGGCCTGCAGGGCCGGCCGTGGGCCCCAGAGTTGAGGGTCACAGTGGCCGGTGGAGCCCTGAGCCCCCAGGGGCTCTGTCCAGGGGGTGGCCGTGGACTTCCTGGACCAGATGACGCTCGTGTGATGGTGGAAGTGCGTGGAACCGCGGGGTCGGGAGGGGGTGAGGTGGTGGCAGCTCTGGGTGGGACCCGAGCTAGGAGGCGGGGACTCGGGCAGTAGCGCCTGGGCATGTAGCTGGGGTCCTGCCCAGTTCAGGGCAGACCCTATTTCCAGAGAGCAAACCAGGGACGGAGGCAGGCCCCTTCTTGTAACGATGCACGAAAACACAGATGCGGGGGCAAGGCTGGGTCTGGCTCTGAGTTCCAGAAGGACCCGGGTCGCCCCTCATCTCCAAGAGCGGCCGCCGGACCTTGGACGAAGGGACAACGTCCCATCGGCTGGTGCCCTGGGGTGGGCTCGCCTCCGCGGGGAAGCTGCAGGCGTCCAGGTGGGATGTGGAAGATCCACAGGGAGTAAGCGGTGGGTCTGGCAGGAGGAACGCGTCCCACCACCTCTGTCTGGAGACTCACTTCCCACGGCCCCACCCTCCGCTCTCTCCCGGCACGGGGCTGCCCCGCACACCCGCGAACACCGGGTTGGCACCTGCCGCCGCCCCTTCCCCTGCGGCCTTGGCCCCCTGCAGCCTCTTCCTACTGGTCCGTGAGACGGTGGCCCCGCTGGGCACAGTGGGGCTGTGCGAGGAGGCCTCGTCCAGAGCGGCTCTCACACTGCAGAGTTCACGGCCACCGTGCGCCCGCCCACGGGGCCTAAAGCCCCTACTATCCCGCCCTTTGTAGGAAAGGTCCGCTGACCCCCTGAGAGGCGAGGCAGGCTCAAATTGGTCTTTCTCCCAGAATAATAAAATTGCCATCAAACTTTAGAGTGAATGTCCCTACTCACACAAAGAAATCTAGTCCGAGTTGTCTGAAATTAGAAGATAAGAGAACGGAAACACCTGGTTATCCTGGTGTAATCACTTCAAGGGCTACTAGACCTAGTTAACCACTACACTTAGTTAAGTACCATACCTAGTTAACTACTACACCTATGTAACCACTACCCCTAGTTAACCACTATATCTAGTTGACTACATGCCCACTTAACTACTATACTTAATTAAGTACATACCTAGTTGACTACTACACCTAGTTAACGACGACAACTAGTTACTATACATAGTTAACCACTACACCTAGTTAACCACTACACCTACTTAACTACTATATCTAGTTATCTACATACCTAGTTAACCACTACCCCTAGTTAACCACTATATCTAGTTGACTACATACCTAGTTAACTGCTATACCTAGTTCAGTACATACCTAACTACTATACCTAGTTAACTACTATACCTAGTTAACTACTAGACCTAGTTAACTACTAAACCTAGTTAACTACTATATCTAGTTGACTACATACCTAGTTAACTACTAGACCTAGTTAAGTACATACCTAGTTAACTACTGCACCTAGTTAACTACAACTAGTTACTATACATAGTTAACCACTACACCTACTTAACTACTATATCTAGTTATCTACATACCTAGTTAACTACTACACCTAGTTAACTACAAGTAGTTAACCACTACACCTAGTTACTATACCTAGTTAACTACTATACCTAATTAAATACCACACCTAGTTAACTACTATGTAAGTTAACTACTGTACCTAGTTGTGCATACTTACTTAATTGTGAAAACTTACTTAAACTCCCTGGCACCAGCGCCTCCTGGGACTGTGTGTCTCTGGTCTCTGGACGACACCTGGCCCTCCGCCAGCCCGCAGCACGGGGACAGCAGGACGGGGCGACGCCAAGAGCCCGTCCAGCTGGGGCACCAAGGCCACCCAGCATGCTTCCTTCCCCCCGGCTCGGGCTAGAAAGATGGAGAAAGGTCCCACACCTTCCCCTTGTCCGTCTGCCGAGAACCCGTGACCCCTCCCTTTGGAACACACTGTCACACGATGCGAGCACTCCCCGCGTTCCCACACAGTGACCTCCTCGTGCTTCTGGAACGCAGACACCGTGTGCGCCCGCCACACGGGCACGCGGACGCGTGCGATCAGGAGTCTGCGGTCGGAATCAGGCTCCCTTCCCTCCCGGTTCGCAGACGTGCGTGTTAGGGTTCTCATCAGAGGTGGCTCCAAGCTTCACAGCAGGAAGGGGAGGTGACGCCTGGAAGGAAGAGGCCTCTGTCCCTGACCCGGGGCGTGGGAGCCTGGAGGAGGAGACCCTCACGGGTTTGTTCCAAGTCCTCATCCCCCGATGGTTCCTCCTCCCTGTCATCGTGTGAGAACAGCTGGACCCCGAATGACTGGAAGGCAAGACCACGGTTTTCCTGGCCCGCGGCCGGGCTCGGCACTCCGCACCCAAAGTAACAGGGGCACAACAGCGGAGACCCAGATCCTCGCACCGAGGCGGCTGTCGGGCCATCCAGTGAGGGACAAGGGACGTGGGCGAAGGAAGTAAATCAGAAGCCAAGAGGAACGTCCAAGAAGGAAAGGATGTCACCGGAAAGAGGTCATGACAGACCCGGTCACTTCCCTTTATTTTATCCGTCTGGGATTCGCCGCAGGCGAGCACGCACTGTGACAACCCTGCGAGCACATTGGGGTGACGTATGATTACGCTTCCGGGCGGGCTGGAAACCAGCTTACCAAATCTAACCCAAGACTCTGGAATGCAGGCGGCTGTCACCCGGCAGGAGGTGAGAGACGGGGCCGCCACGAAGGTGTGGAAGCCGCACGCCCTGCGGAGTCGGGCGCCGTGCTGACCAGGCGGCATGATGCCGTCGGGATCCGAGACCCCTCCGGATGGCAGCACGCCCTTGGGAGGAAGTGCACGGGCCCTAACTGAGTCCACGGGATCAAACCCACCCCTCACAGCTGGTTATCGGGGCCCAACCGTCACTCAGGGGAGTATCTCCCTCGTTACATCCGCGCAGGGTCAGACAGTCTCTGACCCGCTCACGGCGTCTGCAGGAACGGGGAGAGGAAACAGGGAGGCCCTGCTCTAGACAGGAGCTGAGGGCGTCCGCGTGACCCTGGTCCCCCTGCCCGCTTATAGAGGGAAGCCTGACATCTGACAGTTTCCCGGATGCCCAGGAAACCCCGGGTGCAGAAGGCTGCCTGGGGGACAGGTGAGTGGGGCAGCTCCACCGCCTGGGCTGGGAGCCCCGATGGGGCCGCAGGTAGGGCCGGCCAGGACCTGCCCTCTCTCTGGGCAGGCAGGGGCGGCCCGCGGGCCCTGGAGGGAGCGGAGGAAAGGTGCGGACACAGCAGAGCAGGGTGTGGTCTGGGGAGCGTCCGGGTCAGATGCTGGGTCACCATCACCCACCCCTGGGAAATGAGACATCCAAACGGCAGAGTCAGTGGGCAATTTCGGGCCGACGGGTTGACGAGGCGGCCAGCCAGGAGCTGGGGCGGGGCCTGAGATGCTCACAGAGCCAGGACTGGGTGGACTCATCGCGGTAAAATGCTCAGCACGGAGCCGGCCCCCGGGGCAGAGACAGCTGGTGCCTTCCTCCTCGCCCTCCTCCGTCCCCCACTCGGTGCCCTGCGCGAGGGGGGCACTCGGGGGCGGGTAGGCCTTGGGGGTGAGCCCAAGGAGGGGGCCAGATGGAGGACTAGTTGTTCAGTCCTGCCGTGGTCGCCCCCCCCCCCTTGGAAGGGGCCGCGGGGGTCCCCTCAGGGGCCGGCAAGCCCAGACGGCGGCCTCAGCTGGCGGAGGTCTGCAGAGTCCCCGGCGCAGCCACCAACCTCAGAGCACAGGGGGGGCTGAGCTGCATTCCCTCCGTCACCAGCGTGTACCTGGGCGGCTGCTTTTCATTTGTCCTTGGCTTCCCCACATCACCGGGAGACCGGATGCATGTGCCCAGCGTGGGCCCTCTGGGTTGTCTGAACGTGAGCACACTCCAGAGAGGAAGCTCCTAGAATTCAGGAGCCCTGGATGCCCTTGCGGTTCATCTAGAGCAAGGGCTCCCAGGAGACGTCGCCAGGAAAGCAGGCCCCTCAGAGAGCGGGGCGGAGACCTCCGCCCCCACACACACAAGTTTCGTGAAATTTCGGGGAATTCACAAAATCCCCGGCCACGGATCCCTGGACCGCGCATGAAGAGCCTTGGCCCAGCCCCTCAGCGTTGCAGGAGGAGATGCTGAGGGGATGCAGAGGGGAAGGGAGCTGGCCGAGATCACACGGGGCTAGTGGCAGGCCGGCAGGAAGGGGGGGTGGGCGGCGCTAGCTGCCATAGCCCCCTCCTCTCCACTAGGTGGCGCTTGTGCCATGTGTTAATGGTGTCCCGGCCAGAACGCCTCCAAACTGGGTGATCCAACTACCTGCCCTCCTGTTACAGACGGGGAAACTGAGGCCAAGAGAAAGCGAAAGGCTCCTTGAGTTTCCTGAGCAGTTATCTTCCTCCTGTATGATAGTTCCCCTTCCAAATCCGTTTCCACACTGGAATGTTGGGTGTCATGGCAGCTCCTTGGGGATGGGATGGGGGGGGGGGGCGGGGCGGGAGCCAGGGCTGACCCCAGACCTGCACACTAAGTGATCGAGAGGTGGGTCCCTGCGCCCCTCGCCTCGTGCTGCCACCCGACCACCCCCTTTTTACCTGTCTACATACTGGGCTTCCACTGGGCTTTGTTCATCCGAACAAGGGATTCTGTGGCGAAAACAGTTTGAGGACCCGTGTCCCAGGTGGGCTCCGGGGGTGCCCTGGCCCAGGAACCCACAGCTCCGCGCCCGGAACACGTGGGCGTTTCCAAACTGGCAAAGGCACGTGGCCCTCTGATCACAGGCAGACATCCTGGGAGGCAGCCAGCCAGCAGGAGCAGGCTTCCCGACTTCGGGGTACGCTCAGTCAGCAAACCAGCTACACGCGTTACCTGAGCACCTGCTCTGTACCAGCATTGGCTGAACACCTACCCGGTATCAGCCCTGTTAGCTGAGCACCTGCTCTGTCCCGGCCCGGTTTGCTGAGCACCTGCCTGGCATCAGTCCTGTTAGCTGAGCACCTGCTCTGATGCTGTGTTTGCTGAGCATAATCTCACGTCTGCTATTTCATCAGCTTCTCCCAGCATTCAGCACTGTCTGCAAGGATGATCTTCGCATTACGGAGGGGAACACAGAGGCTCAAATCATGTTCGAGAGAGAAACATGAGCCAGATGTTCCCCGGGATGAAATTATTCTGGACTCCCAGTCTCTCCAGAGGAGCCCTAGAAATGGAAGACAGAACTGCAGGTGCCCCCGCCCCCACCCCCAGGCTCATACCCGTGGCCCCTTCACTGCCCCCGCCCCTCGGGGACACCTCTCCATCCCCCCCCCAAACACACACACAGGCTCAGTCCTTTCCTCCCTGGCCATCCCCAGCCTTTCTCTTCCTGGCACCAGCCGGACTCCGACAGAAGAGGACCCCAGACGCCTGCTGCCTGGATGGGACAGCGTGCAGGCAAACCCCCCTCCCCTGCTCCCCAACGCCCGCAGGCCCACCACCGAGCGTGTTGATACTTGGGGCTGAAGACTCCCCCCGTGGAAAAACTGAAAGCCCCGGGAAGGCACACGGTGTAATCAAAAGTGAGGCATTTGAACCCCACAGTGAATGAGTATCCAGTCTTTTCCAGAGAGCAAGGAGAGAAGAGAGAAGTCCTATCCTCCGGGCACCTGGGGCGGCCAACCCCCCTCCCCTCCCCTCCCTTGCCTACTGGCAGTGCTCTCACCCCCGGACTCTCGCCTTTCCAGGTGTCTGCTCGGGCCAGGCCGAGTGCTGGGTGCAGCTAGCCAGATCTGCGAGATGCTCTTGTCCCCTCCGGGAAGGCGGGAACGAAAACACAGCAGCAGTGGGGGGCGTGAGGGGC
Organism: Panthera uncia; assembly: GCF_023721935.1. Taxonomy (NCBI): domain Eukaryota; kingdom Metazoa; phylum Chordata; class Mammalia; order Carnivora; family Felidae; genus Panthera; species Panthera uncia. Next base: position 5,784,966 of record NW_026057583.1, read on the forward strand.
GTTTGGGGCGGGTGCCCCGCGGTCCTGCGGGAGCCGGAGCATTCCCTCTACCGGGGAGTCCGCCAGGTTCTCTAAACAGGGAGATGGGCCTGGCGCTCGGACGGTTGAGGGTGTGCTCCCGGCAGGGGGAGCGGGAAACTTCTGCAAGTAAAGGAACGCAAAGCCAAGATTGAGGACAAAAATCTAACAGTGATTCGGAATGAGGAGAGAAACCACAACAAATCCAGTATTTCAGAGCCCGGAGACATTACCAAGGAAAGTCAGAAAAAGAACATCATATTTTGATTAATAGAATGCCTGGCTTCTACCTAAAATACTCGCCTCCTGTATTTTTTGTACGCATAACCTTTTTTTTTTTTTTAATTTTTTTTTTCAACGTTTTTTTTTTTTTTTTTTTTTTTTTTTT
>NW_026057583.1:5785471-5787665 GCF_023721935.1 Panthera uncia
TTTTTTTTTTTTTTTTTTTTTTTTTTTTTTTTTTTTTTTTAGAGAGAATCTGTCTTTCCTCCAGCCGGATGGATCAGAAAAAAGTGTTGTCATAATGTCACCACCTATTATTGGTGAAGTCAAGTACATTTTTAGGATGGTTACCGATTTCGGAAAACCACTGTCAAGGACCTTTCACAGGTGAACTGCAAGATTTCAAGGCACTTCAAAGGGGTTGTTTTTTTTCGGGGGGGTGGGGGCGAGGGTTTCAAGGATTTGTCTTAAATGCTCCTTAAACTGATGGTGTTGTTGACTTTGTGACCAAAGCGCTTGGTGGGCAGCACACTGTACGTTTTACGCTGTCTTCGTCGATGCTCTTATTTGTTCCAAATTAGCAGGAAGTTTCAGTCTTCTCCAAGCAGGGTGACAGGACGGCTCCCTTCGCGGTCGAACCTTCCGAGAACCGCTCTCCGCACTGAAAATGCAGTTGTTGCCCTCAGCGAATCGGGGAGCTCACTCCTCAGCACGGATCGCTTGCTGTCCATTTCGCTGCCCACGTTTGAAGCTTTTGCCCCGTATCCCGCTTGTCTTTACTTGAACAGCCTCTCCCCTCTCTAGCCAATAAGCTGAACGGCCTCCGAAGAAGGATTCCCTCGTACTGTCCGAGTCAGGAGTCTGTGGTTCCTCATTCGTTCTGGGGAAACATTCCAACCCCTCCCTCCAAGCTACAGTTATGATGGTGGATTTGAGCTTAAAGACTTTTCAAGTAAGCGTTGCATGTTGTGTCAGTGTTTGAGGTCGTCCTCCAACTCGAAATGTAGGTGTGTGTTCCTTAAGACACCGCGAGAACACGCTGCGTGGCTTGCACCAGGCATTTTGGGGCTCCAGCGAGGCGGGCATGAGTTGGGGGGGGGCCGGGGCGGGGTCTGCGGGAGCCGCCCCTGTGCGGGAGGGGCTTCGAGTAAGACCCCCACGGCCCCTCGCTGTCGTGACCCAGAAGCGCAGGCCAGGGGTCGTACCGCACTGGGACGTGTCAGGGGCATCTCCAATGCCACGGACGCGAGCGTCAGTGTGACAGGAGGACCTCTGAGCAGGAAGAGCCAGGGGGCTTAGACAAGTGCGGGCAGGATATCTTACTTTGGCAAATTTCTAAATGACTTATTGTCACATAAACACATTGCCAGGGCCCCTTGCAGGGCCTTGGACGGGACTGTGCCGGGGAGGCCCAAAGGCTGACGTTCTTTAGCCTCCTGTAAATCCATTTGGGGTATGAGAAGGGTCTGTTGGATGGAAAGCAAAGAGAATTCCAGGCAGCAGCACGAGCAAAGACAAGGTAGCCAGTCATTCAAATCTGCCTAACTGGTAACACATCCAGTGCAGCTCGGGAGACAGCAGGCTGGTGAGAGAGATGCAGGTCAGATCACCAAAGGTCTGTGCTCCGCCTGAGGAGGTTAGACCACCCCCAGCTCAGGTGGCCAACATGGTGGTCCCACGTTATACACACTTCCCCTCCATTCTTGAGGGGCTTTTTCCCGTCTTTTCCTTCCTTTGCAACATCCTTGTAACATTTTTTTAAAGTTCTGACCAAATCCAAGGTGGGAAGCATGGGAGCAGGGCCTGAGGAGAGCTGCCCTTTGAGGGCAGGATTTGAGAAGTGTGCAGAGTCCGGCGCCCTCCCCAGTGACCTCTGCTCGCCCTCTCCGTAGATGTGGGGAGTGTCCCCCGCTTGGACAGTGAGGTTCCCAACAGCGACACTGGAAGCCCGGAAGCAGAGAGCGAGTCTGCGCACAGAGCAAGGCCTTGCCCCCCGGGGCGGGGGCTCTGGGCTCCGCCAGCCACTTGTGCCACCTTGGGCTCGTCCTGATTCAAACCCCACCCCTGCGAGGCAGCCGGGCGGTCACTGTTATGCCTTGTCCCCTCACTGAGGGAACCGAGGCCCGCGGGGGTCGGACGAGTCACTGGGGACAGGCTTACAGGGCCCAGCGGCCAGGACTCAGTCTCGGGGGCCGAGAGCGGCCCATCCTAGCAGTTGTCACAGGACAGCCTGTCTTGGGGAGGCTGGAGGTCTGGGATCAAGGTGGGACGCATGCTCCCCTTGAGGCTCCAAAAACACTTCCTCCTTCCGGCCCCCCACTCCCTCCTCCCGACCCCCACTCCTTCCTCCCACCCCCCACTCCCTCCTCCCGGCCCCCCCACTCCCTCTTCCGGGCCCTCC